>NW_025349000.1:0-3866 GCF_016433145.1 Gracilinanus agilis
TTATGTATAATATATAATATGTTATATTGTGCATTATGTAATAATAATATAACTAATATTTATTATGTGGTTCCTGTTATAACTAATAATAACTCAGGGCTTAGACTAAAGACTAAAAGGCCTTCAGACTGCAATGATGTCACATAAGAATTAAGTTCTTATTTGACTAGACAGAGGAAACTCACAACATAGGGATCCTCTCTAAATTATTGAATTTAGAGAATTGAGAAGAGACTGATTTCTAGAAATTGGAGCAAGTGTGGCTTTCATTTTCCTTTGGGGGAAGTTTGGTTTTGGCTTTGAAGGGATCACCATGCCCCCATCCCCAGCCTGACCAGAGGAGGATCTTGCGAATTTCAAAAGATCCCGGATTTGGAAGATTTAGGTTAAATCTGTATCTTTGACAATAGGGGCAGGCAGGAGTGTCTGAATCAGAAGACCAAGATAGACTGAACTCGTGGTTCTACAAGAAGCCTAGCAGTGAAATGGGAACTTAAGAAATTCCCCTAGAATGAAAGCAAAGACTTCCAACAATAGTGATGAATTGTGCTGCCTCTTTGCCACATACTTTCTATGCTTGAGTCCACTTCCCTTGTGTGTACTCGTAGGAGAGGACATCACAGATATTTTGGGGAAATATATTGTGTCACCTATTCTTATGGCAGATTAAATTGATTCTTGACCGATTATCTTGGAAAAGCATATCAGTGGGGGCTCAAACTAATGACATTCCAGAACTATCTCTACTGTTATGTTACATATTATGTTATGTTATCTATATTAAAAAATATTAACTCAACGAAATAAATCACCTTTGACTCTTCAGAGGTATTCCTTGAACTCTCAGAGGATGATGTAGCTAGTCTGTCTCTGGGGACTTGACTCATCTGGGAGAGTGGGAGTTGGCACAGAGATCCTCAGAGCTCATTTGGATCACGCTAAATGTTGGAGAAATGGGAGTCATTTCTATAATTGTGTGCAGAGAAGGTGAGGCAGAACAACCCTAATTGGTGCCCTCCGTGCCTCAGATGATTGTGGCACTCTTTGGGTGAGTCTTCAGGTTTAAAATTCCTCCTTGAGGCTAACTGGAATGCAGCCTTGATTTACACACACCTGGATTTGGCACAACATAAACCGTTCTCTCCAGGGGAGCCTTAATTGGAGGAGAAGACAGTGACAAGGCCGTCGGCATGTCACTGTCATTTGGAAGTACCTTCCCTTAACTTGTTTGACATAAAAGCACCTGCTTTTGACAGATAGCTGACTTCTTTTCTCCCTGGGGAGGTGATTGTCTTCTTTGAATTGCTACCATATTGAATAGGAATTATGGAGAGAAAAAATTGTGGCTTCTTGTTTACAGGAAGATGTGGTGGGAACTTTCAAATGTCCCTGGGATTTGAAACCTGGGGTCTCCAGCAGCTATGGACAACGCCTAGCCACCCAGGGGAGAGTAAGGATTATGGGTCTGCATCTTCTCTGTCCTGAAGGCTTAGCTCGTGAACAATAACAATAGTAAGAGTTAATAATAAATAGCTAGAGTTTTTATTAGGTGCTCTGCATACATCATATATATCATATAGTCCCTCTATATGTACATATATATAGAAAAAATCTAGCTGTTTATTATATATTATACATTATTGTACATTATATTAATTATATCATATTAATTATATTACATTACATTATATTATATCATATCATATCATATCATATTATATCATATTATATCATGCATATAATATATCACATATATAACATATATAATGTAAAGATACTATATTTTGCAAGTAATGATGAACAGGCTAGCTTTAGAAAAATACAGAAAGATCTCCATGAAGTTATGAAAAGCAAAATAAACAGAACCAAGAGAATATTCTACAGAGCAATAGAAGGTCTTTGAAGAATGACTTGTGTATGTCTACCTCCAGAAAGAGAGAACTGATAAATTGAAATACGTAAAATATAGTTTAATAGACACATTTATCTTTTTGTTAAATGGTGTCTTCTCTAAGGCAGGGGAGGGAGAGAAAGCACAGAGGGAGTTAACTGGGTATCTTAAATGCTACAAACAAATAAATAAAAGTTTAAAAAAGAAATAAATGAGAGTTGCAGAAACAAATCACAATTAAAAATAAAACAGACTCGAGAGTGATGAAAAGCCCCTGTGTGAGTATAAATCTGTATATATAAATTAGTATAATCTGCATTGGTGTAAGGAGTTTTCTTCCTGGTACTTTGAAATCACAGGTTAGCTGCTCTGGCTATCACTAGAGAGATCTGACTATGACATTGTTTTTGATATAGATGGGTGATTTTATTGTTTTCAGGTGAAAAACACCTATAATCCTTAACTTCTGTGTATTGGTTCCTAGGTGGAAGAGTGGCAAGAGTGGGCAATGGGGGTCAAGTGACTTGCCCAGGGTCACACAGCTGGGAAGTGTCTGAGTCCAGATTTGAACCCAGGACCTCCTGTCTCTAGGCCTGACTCTCAATCCACTGAGCCACCCAGTTGCCCCCTAACACCTATTAATAGAGACTGATATAGAGGGGTTCTTTAGGGGCAACTGGGTGGCTCAGTGGATTGAGAGCCAGGCCCAGAGATAGGACGTCCTGGGTTCAAATCTGAACTCAGATACTTCCCGGCTTTGTGACGCTGGGCAAGTCACTTGACCCCTATTGCTGAGTGAACTTTGAATTTAAGTGATTTGTTCAGGGGGCACAGTCAGCAGGCAGAAGAAGTGGCACTTGGGGGCAGCTGGGTAGCTCAGTGGATTGAGAGCCAGGCCTAGAGATGGGAGGTCCTAGGTTCAAATCTGGCCTCAGCTGTGTGACCCTGGATAAGTCATTTAACCCCCATTGCCTAGCCCTTACCACTGTTCTACCTTGGAACCAATACACAGTATTGACTCCTAGATGGAAGGTGAGGGTTTAAAGAAAAAAAAAGAAGAGGTGGCCCTTGTATCTGGGTGGGCTTCAGGTGGACTCTCTACCATTCTGTGTTGCCTCTAAATGCAAATTTAAGCTATATTAAAAGAATGTCTGGGGGCAGCTAGGTGGTTCACTGGATAGAATGGCAGGCCTGGAGTTGGGAAGACCTGGGTTCAAATATGGCCTCAGACACTTCCTACTTGTGTGACCCTGGTCAAGTCACTTTACCCCAACTGCCTAGCCCTTGTTGCTCTTCTGACTTAGAATTGATACTAACACAGAAGATAAAGGTTAAAAAAAAGAATATTCAAAAAGAAGAGGTTAATTCATTCTGTGACACCTTTCCCTTGTCAGATCACATCAGGTGTATTACATTTAGTTCTGGCTACCATAGTTTAGGAAGAACATTGATAAAGAGAAAGTATCCCAAGGATGACAACCAGATTGGTGAAGGGTCTTAAATATACTCTATGAAGACCAATAGAAGAGACTACAGATACTTAGCCTGGAATTCCAAAGGCTTGGGGCAGGGGGAGAGGAAACCTAATAGCTGTCTTCAATTATTTGAAGGGCTGTCCTTTGGGAAACAGTTTAAGCTTGTTCCATTTGACTCCAGTGGAAGAAGCAGGAGTGATGGGTGGAAGTTGCCGACAAGTAAATTGAGGTTTGATGCCAGAGCAAAATTTAAGACTTCCAACTAATGGGCCACTTTGGAAGGCAGGGAATTCCTTTTGGTTGGAGGTCTTCAAGCAGAAACTGGGTGACCAATTGCTGACGATATTCAGTTTGGATGAGCCTAAATCCAGATTCCTTTTTTCATATCAAACATTTTTCTATATTATTTTCCATATTATTTTCTATATTCTAAAATATTCTAAAATATTTTCTATATTAGTCATTTTGTGACTTCTGTGCCACATATTATATATACATAT
>NW_025349001.1:0-5075 GCF_016433145.1 Gracilinanus agilis
ACACGTGTGTGTGTATAAACATATATTTAATAATACATAAATACATTTATATCTATATCTTTACATATAATTTGTAATTATAATATATATGGCATAAGTATCTACATGTTTATATCTTTATATAAATATTTTTATATCTATAAATAAAACTATATTTGTACAGCATCTATTTAGGGAAAGAGTGATTAGTGAAGCCAACATGGTTTAGCCAGGACAGGTCATGTCAGACTCATCTCATTTCCTTTTATGGTCAGATTTCTAAGCTAGTAGATGAGGTGAATGCTATGGATATAGTTTATCTAGATTTTAGCTAAGTTTTTGATGAGATATCTCATAGTGTTCTTATGAAGAAGATGTAGAGATACAGATTAAACAATGATACATTCCACTGGATTAAGAAGTGGTAGAAAAGCCAGACTGGAGGCACAGCTGTTAACGATTCAATTCCAATTTAGCAGGAAATCTCCAGTGGAATGTGTGAAGGATCTGTGGTTGGTCTTGTGCTATTTAACATTTTTATCAATGATTTGGGAAAGGCAGAGATGGAATACTCATTGGTTGGCAGATGACACAAAGTTCTAGCCTAATGCAGTAGATGATAGGATGAAGAACCAAAAAGGACTTGACACCACTGTGCTGAATCTAAAAAGGTGAAATTCAGTAGGAACAAATATTACATTTTATAAGTGGGAACCAAAAAAAAATCAGTTTCACCTATACAAGATGGGAACAGAGCAACTATACTGAAACAGATCTGTGGGTTTAGTTGGCCACAGCCCAATATGATTCATTAGTGTAAAATGTCAACCAACACAAATGCTGCATTGAGGGATGCCTTCCTGAAATAGGGAGGTGACAGACTCACTCTTCTCTGCCCTCATCATATCTCAGCTGGGATATTATGTTCAGATCTGGAAAACATAAAGAATGATGTTTATAAACTAGAGAAATGGTTTTCAAAGTATGGTCTGTGAACCCATAGGAGTCCCCAAAACTCCCTTATGGATGGGATTCTTCAAAGTCAAAGCTATTTTCACAACAATATGGAAACATGATTACATTATTTGCCTATTAAAATGCTTCTCCTTCTTCTAAATTCATACCTTTGTGAGGTCAGATTCTCTTCAAATATTTCAACCAAAAAAAGATGTTGCAACAGATTGAATGCAGAAGAAGATATGAAAATCCATCTGTCATCTATTAGGCCAAACATTAAAGAGATTTTCACAAATACATAAAACAATGACATTCTTCTCACACTCCTTTTTTTTTGTATTGGAAAACATAGTTAATTTCATTAAAATGTTATCTTTTAGCATATAATGGATTATTTATTATTGTTTTAAATAGATTAATATCTATTTTAAAATTTATCAGCTTTAATTTCTAATGTGGTAGATATTAATTGATATAACTCTTTGAGGTCCTCAATAATTTTGAAGACTATAAAGGAGTCATGAAACCAAAAAGTCCAATAACCACTGAGCTTCTTCTGAGTAATCAGAAGAAGACAATCAAAATGGTGAAGGACCTCAAGTCTATATTGTATAAGGATAAGTTGAAAGCAATGGATATGTTCAGCTTGAATAAAGGAAGACTCAGGGACAGGTGTGGGAGAAGTGAGATGTGTGTTCAAGTATTTAAAGGATCATCATATATAGGAGGGAATAGATTTATTCTATGTGGCTCCAGAAATTAAGGGCAGGAACAAAGGGGGAAAACAGTAAAGAGTTCAACATAGGCTTGATGTCAAGAAAAATGTCCTAATAATTACAATTGTTCAAAAGTAGAATGTGCTGTAGGTTTCCACTCCTTGGGGGTCTTCAAAGAGAAGGAAGATGACCACTTGTCTTATATGTTCAAGTAAGGATTCTTTATGTATTTGGACTAGACTAGATGGACTCTGAAGTCTCTCCCAAAACTCAGAATGTGATTTCTCAAAATGAGTTCTAGGATTCAGTACCTTTACTGTATTGGGTGTAGGAGGGAGATACCAGCTCCCTAAATATGTTGAGTTGGCAGAAAACATTTCCCATAGGTTCTGGAGACAAGGACAATAAACAGAATGATATTATGTTATAGACAGTCCCCTCAAAAAGATCGTGTTCTCTCTGAGGTCAGAACAAAAATAAGGAAATGTTTTAAACTGTTTCTCCAAAGAAAGTGGACTTTTACCTACTTTCAGAGAGGAAATAATTATCAAATACAGGCCCTCATAGTTTCATACTTTAATGATTATAGCGGTCTCTTAGGTGACCTCTCTGGCTTCACTCTTCTTTTCCTCCTTTTCTTTCCTATCCATCTTGCTCAAGCTGATATGCTCTAATGTTTTACTCCTTGTGTCCTTTCCCTGCTCACCCACCTCTAGTAGCTTTCTATTTCCTTCATATTAAAATTCAATTAAAACGTTTTTTTAATTTTATATTTTTCCCAGGTTACATGTACTTAGTATTTCTATTCCTCATTTAAATTAAATATGTTCTCAGAGTTTAAATTAATTTTTACATCCTTAATAATACCAACACGAAACTGGTAATTCTCATTTTTGTAACACTAAAACCTACAAAGTACTTTCCTTACAGCAAGCCCTGGCCAAGAGGCCGGCTATAGAAGCATTATTATTTATATATTTCACCTGAGGAAGCTGATGATGAGAGAAGTGAATGGATTGTCCTGGTCACATAGACAATATATAGCTGAGCCTGAATTCAAATATAGTTTTTGGGCTCCAAAACCAGTGTTCTTTCCATGGAAACACAAATATGTCATGTGACCTTGGGAAAGTTACTTCGCCTCTCTTGATCTCAGTTCTCCACTATAAAATGGAAATAAACATTCTTAAACAATTCCAGTCTCTTAATCGCTCTGCTCCTCAAATTCCTCATTTGTAAAATGAGGGGGGGGGGGTTGTACTCATTGGCCTTCCAGGTTCTTTCCAGTCATCAATATATGACCATCTTCCATGTTGCCTCCCCAGATAGCTTGGCATATCTTGAAGTGATTGATTCTCTTCTTTAATTAATCATAAAGTTCTTTAGGAATGTGACCAATGGTAATGACTTTTTTTGATTAGGGTTATGGAAATTTTGAAAGGACCTTCAATACCACATCCTAAGTGATATATAGTTCCAAGATCTGGGTGTAAATTTGCCATTTATTAGCTGTAATATTGAGCAAATCTTCTCAATGAGCTTCCATTCCCTTCTCCACTTAAAGAAGATAATCATGTTGGAACTCCTTTGGGTTCAGAAAGTTATTGTGAGGAACAAATGAAATCTGTAGAAAACTTCATGTTCATGTTATTATTATTATTTAGTCATTTTAGCCATGTCTGACTCTTTGTGACTCCATTTGGAGTTTTCTAAGCAAAGATACTGGAGTGGTTTGCCATTTCTTTCTCCAGTTCACTTTACAGAACTGTTTATGTTATATAATGTAGCCCAAAACTGATGTAAAAGGGAATTCTTGGTTATCTTTGAGTTCACACTTGTGAAAAGGGAATCCTTTGTTCTCTTTGCCTAGTTGGAGTTAACACTTTGGTTGGCAATAACTTTGAATGACCCAAGCTTGAACTAGGTGGGAGAAGCTTGAAAACCACTTAGTGAATTCATACTCTACCTAGTGTCAGGTGAGAAGCCAACCAGATACTTGGAGAGTTGCACTCTTTTTTCTAACTCAGTCAGAAACTTGTTCACACCCTCAGAAAGTGTAAAACTTTTTGATGAGCATTCACACCTCCAGAAGGTGCAAGCTAGTTCCCACAAAGACTATCCCCTGGACAGTGCTAGACAATTTGGAAGCTGTGATGGGCCCCTGTGAAAAGGGGCAGGGACAGGAAACCACTATAAAAGCCATGAAGGCAGTCTGGTAAGGAGAAACTTCTGGTGAAGAGTGAGGCTGATGAAGGAGCTCTTCTGGTCCATGGAGGAATTCTGGTTGGAACGCTGAAACCTTGGTGGGACTGCTTCAATATCTTTACTTTCCTTATTTCCTCTCTCTCTTCAAAATTGTTAAATAAACTTCCATAAAAGTCAATTTTGACTTGAGATTATTCTTAATTGAAGATTGATAATAGTTCAATCTTTTAATATATTGAACCCATAAAACCCCTTTTTCACCCTTACACTGAACACAATACTAAAGATGTGGCCTTGCCCAATATACAGTTAAGCATCATCCCATCCTTACTCTTAGAACTTATTTTGTCAATGCAATACAGGACAGCATTAGCTTTTAAAAAAAAAGCATTTTTTGTAAGTGCAAATGTTCTTTGGTTTAATCATCAAAATATTCAACAAAAAATAAATAACTGGTAATTAAATTAAAAAGTGATATTCTATGTATTCACAACAAAACCTCGCAAATACCTAAAATCCATTCATTTTGATCTGTTTGCTCTTTGGGAAGTTCTTTTTTTTGTTTGTTTTTAAACTACCCATACATTTATAATGGGTTTCTCTGTTTATTAGACCAACAGGTCACTTGCTTTTGATGGTCCCATACCAATACCATACCATTCCGGATTGTCATTCTTCTTTCTCTTAATCTTTCTGAGTTCAGATCTAGTACTAGATCCACTGTGCCACCTATGTTCCACAGGGCATTATCAATTTGGATGACTATCATCATTATTAGCATCATTGCCATCAATTTTTATTTTTATTATTTTAAAAACTTCTTACCTTTCATCCTAGAATCAATACTATATATTTTTTCTAAAGTAGAAGACTAGTAAGGGAAGGGAAATGGAGGTTAAGTGACTTGCCCAGGGTCACATAGCTAGGAAGTATCTGAGGCTATATTTGAACCCAGGACCTCCCTTATCTAGGTCTAACTCTCAATCCATGGAGCCACCTAGTTGCTCCCATCACTAATAATAATAATAATATTATTATTACTAATAATAACAGTCATTACCATTAGCCACATTCCTAAAGAACTGTATGATTAAAGAAGAGAATCAATCACTTAAAGATATGCCAATAATAATAATTATTATTATTATATTTTATTATCGTATCACATTCATTATATAATAAGAATACATAATATTTATTATATTATATAATAATATC
>NW_025349002.1:0-6341 GCF_016433145.1 Gracilinanus agilis
CATATTAACAATATAACAATAACATATTTAATATGTTTAATTATATAATAAACACAAACTGCTATTTATTATATTATATTTATCATATCATATTAATTATATTATATTTTATATTATATTATATTTAGAGGTTGGAGGGCAAAAAGGCAACTATAACCAACCTTGATGTTAGGAAAAGTTTCCTCTAATTTGCCATCCCCAAGAGCAGGCTGCCCAGGGGATAATGCGGGCCCTCTTCTTGGATATTTTCAAACAAAAGTTGGAGACCACATTCTAGGGGGTTTCTTCTTTGGTCACGGATGGGTTGGATCGTGTGTCAAAAATATCCCTTCCAAATGGGAGATGCTGTAACTCCAGGAGTCTGAACACTCAAGGGTAGGGGTCAGCAAACACATGACTTGGCTCCTTCAGAAACATGGCTAGAGCCCTTAGGTTGTAGTTTCTAGGCTCTCAAAAGCATGCCCAGGTCAAGGCATAGGAGAAAATAACAGGCCTTTTAAGAAAGCAAACAACTGAGAAGTGGTTTAAGAACAATTTAAGTTGGGGGGTGACGCAGTAGACAAGGACCTGGATGTGAAGAGGAGAAGCCCCAGGGTGAGGGGGCACAGGAGGGAGTGGGGTGGTAATGGAAGGTTGATCCCATTGTCAAACTTCTTCAGGGATGGATATAAAAGGCTGGACCTTGACTGGACCCTCTCCTATGTGGAAAATGTCCTCAGAAATCTCAAGTTGTTTGTGGTTTCTACCTAGTAGAAACGGAGATGAGAACTAGAGATGGGACTGGACTGGAGAGAAAAAGAGGGGAATGAGAGAGGGAATGGAGCTCTTAGTAGTCTTCCTCCAACCTCAAATAAAGCCCCAAAGAGCCTGCAGGGCTAACTTAGAAATTCTATAACTCTGCCCGCCTCTCCCTCTCATACAGAGCCTCCGATCTGGATTCGGCCGGTACTCTCAGGTCACCAGTCACTGAGACATTAACAAGGTCTTAGTGTTATGTGAAACATGATTTAAAGGGGCCTGGCACAAAATTCTTGGCTCAAAAAGGACAGAAAAGAACTGACTGTATGGTATTGAGGAAATAGCTAGAGACCCAGAGTTAATGGAGCTTAGGGAAAATTCTGTCTGCCACTCTAAGGCTCAGTTTCCTCCACTGTCAAACTGAGAAGAGACAGGATTAGATGATCTCTTTGACTCTAAATCCATCATCCTATGTTCCCTTTAGATGCAAATATGAGGGCCATGTTGGTTTCAGGTTCCTCATCTGAGAAAAAGCTCAGATTGGGCTAGATGTTTCAGAATTCCTTCCAGATCCGAGTCCCTGTGGGCTTAGGATACTGCCTACACCTAGGAAATGTAAGGCACTTTAAGGTAGAGGGGCTGTCCTTGTTTTTTTATTTCTTTTTTTTTTTTTTAAACCCTTGTACTTCGGTGTATTGTCTCATAGGTGGAAGATTGGTGGGTGGGCAATGGGGGTCAAGTGACTTGCCCAGGGTCACACAGCTGGGAAGTGGCTGAGGCCAGGTTTGAACCTAGGACCTCCTGTCTCTAGGCCTGACTCTCACTCCACTGAGCTACCCAGCTGCCCCCTGTTTTTTTATTTCTAAAGTGTAACGTGTAATTAAAAAACAAAACAAAACTCAAAGATGATGCTGTTAAAAGAGCGACACTCAATATGGAGCCAAGTTGGAAAATTCAACAGTGACCACCGGATTGGAATAGATCCTTTTATGTCCCAAGCGAAAGAAAGGGCAATGCTAAAGAAAGTTCAAATGGCTGAACATGATGAATGAGCTCATTTCACATACTTAATATGCTTAAGATTCTGCAAGCTAGGCCTCAGCAATCCATGAACGGAGAATGACCAGAAGGGCAGGCTGGTTTTTGAAGAGGCAGAAGAACAAGAGACCAAATTGCCAGCATTTCCTGGATGATGGGGAGAGCAAAGGAGTTCCAGAAAAAAAATATCTATTTCTGCCTCATCAATTGCCTTTTATTGTACAGATCACAGCAAAATGTGGCAAGTCCTCAAAGAGATGAGAGTACTGGATAATATTACTTGTCTCCCAAGGAACCGGTATGCAGGCCAAGAAGCAACTATTGGAAACCAGCACAGAAGAACCAACTTGTTTAAGATGGAGAAGAGGGCAATAAGACTGTATATTGTCACTGTATAACTTATATACAGAATACACCGTGTGAAATGTATGCAGTGAGAGCTAGAGTGGCGACAGAAGCTTCTGGTCTGTGGGGTCAGGAAGAGTCAGACAAAACCACAATCTTAGGGGCGCACAAGATGTCTCCCCCATTCAGCCGGGGCTTTGTGAGGGCAGGGATTGGTTTTTGCCTTTCTTCCTATGCCTAGTGCCTGGTCCATCACAGGTGCTTAATAAAGGCTTAATGACTGACAAATCATAGGCCCAGACCCATAACTATCAATCAAGAATTTCTTAAGCACCAACTCTGGGTGCACTTGGCAAAGTACTTTACCTACCTATCTCATTTGATCCTTATAACATCTCTCTATTATTATCTCGTCTATCTGTATCTCTCTCTATGCTATTATTATCTATCTTAAAAATAAAAGCATCAAACAAACAACCCTTACCTTCTATCTACAGTAAGTACTAGTTATAATGTAAAATACTATACTATACAATAATAATATATAATAACAATATTATAATATAATATGTGAGGTCCTCCCTACTTCAGGCCTGTTCTCTATCCTCTGAGTCACCCAGGGGCCCCATTCTCTGTTTTATAGATGAGAAAACTGAGGAGCAGAAAGAATGGGCACCTCTCCTTTGGTGCGGGCTAGCCTGTCCCTGGATGGCTCGTCTGAGGCACAGAAGCTCTTTCTGCCTTCAGAGGTCGCCTTCACCAGCAGGTCTCCTGCTCCCCCCTGAGGGCCTTTAATGCCTAACTGACATCTATTTGGTGTCACTTCCTGTGTGCACAGGGTTTCTCCAAAGCTCTCCTCTTCCATTTTACCTCTGAACTCTCCAGGGCCCAGGATCCTGGCCAGGTAGAACCAGGGTCCTCATCAATGCTGATGGAATACAGACGGGATGACCAGCCAGGGCCCTAAAGCTGCGAGAGTCACGGGGTCGTTGAACCCAGGTCTTTCTGCCTCCAAGTTCAGAATTCTACCCATCTGCTTCATAGTGTTGGCGGCCTAGAACCGAACTGAAGTCCAACGCCAAAGCATGAGAGGCTTTCTGGAGCTCCCCCCTGGCTCAGCCAGGCGCTATCTCCCTTCTACATAAAACCAAACAGGGATCTGATTCATTGCATTTTATGGGTGGAATAATTCTGACACATGCCAGGGGCTCTGGCCCCTGCCGGAGAGGAAAAGCTGCCTATTCCCGGAATATTTCTCTCCAAGGCAAAATAGAAAATTTATGGCAAAGGGAAGGGATCCTGCTTCTTACGCAGGGACCTGAAGGGACGGTACTTTTGACGTACAGGAAGCGGGTCCTGGGCCAACACGCCTGGGTCTTGGGGGATGGAGGAAGACTTTAGCCAGAGGTAGGAGGCCCCGGATCAGATTTAGGGGAATGAAGGGTTGAATGATCACGGGCTGGAGCTGGAAAGGAAATCAGGGCCCCCTAGGCCAGCCTTGAATTTTCCTAGAGGCAGAAAAGGGGGATTCCTGGGGAAGTGATTTGCCAAGATGCCACCACTCAGAAGCGTCTTCTCTGGCGGGGAATCGTCCCACAGATTCATGGCTCTGGCTGGGGACAAGGGCCTGGGTTCCAGTGGTGCTTCTCTCCAGGGCCTAAGGCCCACGGCTGTACAGAGAGGAAGGACGGCCTGCTTGGAAGGCCCTTCCAGCTCAGGGGAGTCAAAGGATGGCCTGGAGATGGAGAGCCAATAGTCTAGGACAGAAGGAGCAAAAGTGACCAGAGCTTGGGCCAGAAACCACAGCTTCCTCAACTGTAAAAGGAGGGTGTGAGCCTAGGAGGCCCGGAGAGGAGAGGGGGAGGCCTCCTCAGGCTCTGTCCCTTCCGCAGGGCTGTCCTGGTCTCCCAGCTTAGGGGGAGGGGAAGGCAGGTCCAGCTGTTGTCCCAAGGCCCTCCCCCGGCCCCCCTCTGTGGAGGCTTTCTTGTCAGGCCCTCCCCCACCCCCCACTGAGGCCCCACCTGCCAGCCCGGTCCAGGACCAATAATTGGCAATTTGGTCCTGTGCAGCAGCCCTCACACGGAGCCTCGCTGTGCCTGGAATCTGTCTTCATTCATCAGGCCTGGGCAATTAGGCCAGAGCTCCTGCTAACTAGGGCAGGCCCGCTATCTCTCCAGCCCCCAACACATGCAATTATTACTCCATGTTCCCATCTTGTGGTGACAAAATCGAGCCTGCACGACAATTACCCTGGGCAACTCCCCACCGGCGCCCGGCCCCCTCCCAGTGCCCCCGCAGCCCTAATTACGGAAGGGCCCACCCTTCCCCAAAGTCCCCATTATCCGGGAGGCCCCGCCCCCAGCCCAGGTCCCCATTATCCAGGCAACACCTCCCACCCCCTGCCAAGGCCCAATTATGCCTGGCCACCACCAGGGCCTATTTAAATGATAATGAAGGAAGAGTCATTCAATTCAGCCTGGGAGAAAATCCATTAGCCCCAGCCCTAGTTAGGCTGGTGGGTCAGGCCTAGAGGCCTTCCTGGAAAGGCTTCAGTAGACCTGGATGCCCCACAGGCCCTGGCCCAAGAGCACACAATGGGCCCAACACCCAGAATGAGGTCACCCACCGGCCCCAGGGGGGGAGAAGAGCCTGGTCTGGGGAGAAGCCAGGGCTCTGACCTCCGGCCAGCCACGATGGACCCTGAGCGGCCCTCTACCAGGCGGAGGCTCTTTTCTGAGGCCTGCCAGACAGGCTCCTCTAAGCCAGCCACCCTCATGAGGAGGCAGCCGGGCCTCCAGGCTCTCCAGTAGGCCACTCCTCTTCTGCATTGCCCTATTCAGCTCACAGCAGGCTCATTCCTTCTCCAGGCCCAGCTGCCTAAACATGCCCATCCTCCTGTGCCCTCCACGAAAGACAAATTTAATAAGTAACACAGGTGGAAAAAAATGGAGCAGCAAGCCGGGGGACAAGAAGGGGCCTCATGGAGGCTTCAGGGAAAGACCTGAGGGACAGAAATAAGAAGAAGGAGGCCAGAATGCAGGCAAGAGAGGGGAGTTTTGGGGTCACGGGCTTGGGTTCAAATCTGGCCTCAAACACTTCTGAGCAGTATGACCCTGGGCAAGTCATTTGACTTTTCTCTGCCTCTCCACTGCAAAATGGGGATAATAACTGAATCTACCTGCTGGGGTTGCTCTAAGGATCCAATGAGGCAATAGCTGCCAGTCCCTGGGCCTCGGTAGCCACTTCATGAATTCTCCTTCCCAGAAAGAAGCCTTGCAGAAGACACGATGAAGTCATGATGGGAGGAGGTCCATGGAGGACCCAGACAAGTGACTGAGTTCTCCGTCTCTGTCCAAATCGAGGCTGCTAGCCATGTAGTGGCTTGCTTCAACGATGATTCAGAAAGTTATGATTCAGGAGGAATCAATGCAGGAACTGTTATTCTGGACTGGCGGGCATGTCTGGGATACAGAGGGCCGACCCCCGAAATCCAGAGGTGGGGAGAAGCCCATTTCAAATCCCTCAGAAGAGACGAAGGCCGAGTCTGCAGATTCAGCGGAGAGGAAGCAAAAAGGGCTACACCACGGCCGGGCCTGGGACTCGCCTCCCCACCAAAGAGATCCAAAGGAAAAAGATGGCTCTGTACAAAAATACAGGGGAGCTGGGAAAGCTCCAAACTGTGCTAAGGCTTTGGGGACGCTCGCTATGTAGAGCAGCTCGCTTTGTGGCAAAGAATTAGACATGGAGGAGGAAGGGTTGAGCGGGTGGTAGGAGAGGAAGGGGATGGAGTATTCCTGGGCTCCAAGAAATGGTGCCGGGGACCATCTCAGAAACCTGGAAGACTTGGATGAACGGATGCGATGTGAACCGAGTGGAATTAGGAAAACGATTCTACACTTGTTGTATATTCTACATATTACAATGATGAACAACTCTGAAAGGCTTGGAAACGGATCCATACAAGGACCGGCCATCATTCCAGAGTCCCCGTGATGAAACCACCCCCATCCTCTGATGTGAGACTCTTAAGATTAACAAAGTGCTTTACAAATATTATATCGTTTGAATCTCCCAACTCTGGGAAGCTGGTGCTGTTCTTATGCTTTTTTATGTTTAAAATAATTTTTTTATTAAAATAATTAAATTAAAATAAAATTTTAAATTTAAATAAAAAAGGGATTTTTATGTTTCTTATTTTATTTTTATTATATGTATTTATT
>NW_025349003.1:0-7119 GCF_016433145.1 Gracilinanus agilis
GGAAATAGATTGAACTGAAATTAACTACAGGCTTTAGTTAATTTCACAGGAAGGGACTTGTTTTCAAGTTACACCTTCCTTCAAGATGGATACCCCGGCTTCCCTTCAAGCCCAGAGTATGTTGCTTCTTTCCCTCTTCTTCCCTCTCTTAATAACTAACTGACAAATTAACTAACAGGTCTGTTGAAACACAAAAGGGTTTATTATCTTTAAGGATGATTTGTCAGGAAAGTGGATTGAGGAAGCCCTAACAGTTGTTTACAGGAACCTCAGGTGGGGAAGGGAGGCAGAAATGGAGTCTGAGCAAGGTCCTGCCTTAGTTCAGCTCTCAAGGTGCTCTTGATGTCTAAAGGGAATAAAATGATGACTAACCAATTTCTTTAGATAAAATACTGCCAAATTATACTTAAACCCCTCACAGATTTGAACTACTCTCTAATTTACTCTCCTGATTAACTCCACAGACATTTAAGGTAAGGGAAGGAAGGTAGGAAATAAGATAGGATATGGAAATACAAAGGGTTTATCTAAACTAACAATTCTTAAATAAATATTCCAAAGCTAGGCTAAATTTCAATTCTTCAGATAGGCAAGGAAGCAGCTCAGTTGATCTGACCCTCTCTCCACGAGATTCTCAAACCAACTGACTTCTCTCCCTCAAGATTCCAAACTCCTAACTGATTTCAGAATTCAGCCAAAGCTTGAAAAAACTGTCATGACCCCCTCTCTCTGTACTACAAATGCCCCTTTTCTTTTCAAAATGTGCAACTAGCACCATTTTAATGGTTACTAAAGTCTAAGGGATTACTACTCTTATACTAAGCTAAATTCTCACTAAGCTCTTATCCCTAAGTTTGCAAAATAATAAAAGGTTGCTATCTCCTAAACTATGCTACACCTAGGGGCAGCTGGGTAGCTCAGTGGAGTGAGAGTCAGGCCTAGAGACGGGAGGTCCTAGGTTCAAATCTGGCCTCAGACACTTCCCAGCTGTGTGACCTTGGGCAAGTCACTTGACCCCCATTGCCCACCCTTACCACTCTTCCACCAAGGAGCCAATACACAGAAGTTAAGAGTTTAAAAAAAGAGGTAAGGGTTTAAAAAAATGAAAAATTAAAATTAAACTATGCTACAACTAAACTAAGCTAAAACTAAGATGGGTTAAGGTAAAAGCATAGGAAAGGAATGGGGATTTCAGTTTTTCAAAAAAAATTTTTGAACAGAAAGGAAACAAATTACATTTAAACATTCACCAATATTCTTAAGGCTAATTTTGCTAACTAGAACAAAGTAATGAATCCTATCTATGCATCTATCTAATTTTATGAACTAATCCGATAATATTAACTAAGAAAAGTTTTGCAAATATTTTTGCAAATAAGCTTCTAAATTCTAGTTCTCTTGCTAAAGTTAGTGTATGAATAGGTTAGTACACTTATGCCTATGTTAGAAATGTTAGTAATAATAAGTAAGACTATATTTTGTAAGTCTATTGGTTAAACCATAGACCTTTGCTAGTACAATATTTGCAAAGAAAATTTTAGGAAAATCTGTTCCTGTACTAACTTACTAAACTAACTAAACTGTCCCTGTGTGTTAGTAAAACTTATTGCTAATAGTTAGTAAGCAAAATTACATATGTACATGACATGTCAGGTGATTTGAGTAGAACGGTGTCTGAACCAGAGTAAGTGACATTCTTTACTAAGGCAGATATACCCTTCTCTCTTAAGTATAAGTTTATGTTTCACATGTAAATGTGAAGTCAGGAAAATGTTTTATGTGTTGTCTAGTGACTTATCCGTGTAATGATGTGTTACATACTTACTCCACCGGAATTCTTTTGCAATTAGCATGTACTGCTTGGATGGAATCTAGTGTTGTGTGCAGTGAGAATTCTGTTGGGTGTAAGTTCTCTTTTTCCAAATATATGTGTCCAACGCTGATCCGATGTTCCTCTTCACAGTGTGGATGTCCTTCTTACGATTGATGCATTTGGTCACGGATGTCTTTGTAGTTCTCAGGTTTGCTGTCCTCGTGAAGATCTGCGGAGTCAGCAACGCCTCACTTGTGTTTGATGCACCAGAGCTTGTCAACTTCTACTTGTGTTGTTTGATTGCACCAGTGCTTGTCATCTTCTGACTTGGGTCAGGAACAAATTTTTAAATGTCTATCATATATGATTATTTTCTCTTCTTCTTTTCTTTTGTGATTTTAATAAAATTGATTATTATAGGTAACAAAAAAGAGTTC
This sequence comes from Gracilinanus agilis, assembly GCF_016433145.1. Classification (NCBI taxonomy): domain Eukaryota; kingdom Metazoa; phylum Chordata; class Mammalia; order Didelphimorphia; family Didelphidae; genus Gracilinanus; species Gracilinanus agilis. Next base: position 2,251 of record NW_025349003.1, read on the forward strand.
GTGATTAAGTCTTAGTGCTTTTTTTTTTTTTCATTCATTCGTCGTCATCAGTTTCTAGATCTGGTATTGATTGCAAATCTAATGTTGTGTCTTCTTTCATTGATTCTTTTCCATTGTCATAATTATTTACAGATGATTTTTCTAAGTGATTGAGATTGGGATAATCATTTGGGTGTAAAATCTGATTGTTTACTGGCTCATGGTCTACTTCTGCTTCTGACTCATGCTCTGATTGTTGTTCTGATTGTTGCTCTGTTTCTATGGTCTTATGTATAGATTTTGGATTTTCTGAGGACTTGCTTGATTGATGAGTTGGTGCTAATTGATTTTTGTGTTGTATAGTTTCTGGGTCTTGTGGTTGTTGTTGGGACATGTCTTTTGCTGGCTTGACATGAGTGACATGGAACCACGGATCTTTTCCTTCAATTTTGATTGCACTTGGAGTTGTTAAAATTATTTGGAAAGGTCTAAGCCACTTGGGTTCTAACACAGACTTCCTAGCGAAGTTTCTGGTGTAAACATAATCTCCAGGTTGGAAGTTGTGTAGTTCAAAATCAAAAGGTACTCTTTGATGTATCAAGCCTAATTTGTGAAGTTGATTTAATCGTTGCTTGAGCAATTTGATATATTCGTATAGCTTGCATTCCATACCTAGGTGTGATAATTTGTGAATGCTTTGAGGTGCTTTGCCATGGAATGGTGGATGTCCATACAGCATTTCAAATGGTGAAATATGTGTGATGCTGTTGGGTTGGCTTCTTAGATGGAATAGTGCTAATGGCAATGCATCAGGCCATTTCATGTGAGATTCTGCACATAATTTTGCCACAAGATTTTTTAGAGATTTATTTCCCCATTCAATCTGTCCGCTGGACTGCGGTCTAAATATTGAGTGAAGATGTCTCTTAATTCCTAATGTTTCATAAACTGTAGCTAGAATCTTATTTGTGAAATGGGACCCAGAATCTGATGCAATATATAATGGTATAGAGAATCTAGGTATTAATTCTCTTAGTAAGATTTTCACAACAAAAGCTGAGGTGTTACACTTTGCTGGAAAAGCTTCTGGCCATTTAATTTATCCACTATTACTAAAGCATATCTATAACCTTTACTCCTTGGCATTGTGATGTAATCAATTTGTAAGCATTCAAATGGTGTGTAAGCTAAAGGTTTTCCTACCAGACTATGAACTTTTGTGATTGTCTGGTTGTAATGCATACAAATTTTGCACCTCTGTGAAATTCCCATAGCAACTTCATATATGCCCCTTGCATTCCAATACCTATTTATAGAATCTGCCATGCCCAGACATCCATAATGCCCTTTCTGGTGTAGTGCATTGCAAAAGGTGTAATATAAGGATTTAGGTAACATATGTTTTCCATTTGCTGCTTACCAAACTCTGTTAACAAGGTATGCACCGTGATGTTTCTTCCAATCCTTCACTTTCTTTGGGGAGTATGCATTTTTGAGATCTTCTTCCTCCACCAAAGATAAGTTCAGAATTGTCAGAGGTCCATACTTTGCTGCATATTTGGTTGTTACGTTGGCTCATTTGTTCCCTAATTCCACTGGTCCTTGGGTTTTTGTATGAGCTTTGCAATGGATGACTGACACGGGCTGGTAATTGGATTGCATCCAACAACTGATTAATTAAATTGCCATACACTATTTGTTTGCCATTGGATGTAATGAAACCTCAATTTTTCCAGATTCTAGCAGAATGATGGACACTCGAAAAAGCATAATGAGAATCGGTAAAAATGTTAGCTTTGAGATTTTCTGAAATTTTTAGAGCGTAAATCAGACCCACCAATTCTGTCCCTTGAGCACTCATGGTAGATGGTAATGATGAGTACCAAAGGGTTTCAGAGGGTGTCACTACGGCTGCTTCGGTATATCTCTGATTGTCTACTACATATAATGATCCGTGAATAAGGTAATATCGGGGTCTTTCATTGGCTTATCGTCTAAATCAGGTCTCTGTACTACATATGTTATATAATACATTATATACAATATTATATATTAATATGTTTTACATATAACATATATAATAGTATATAATATTGACATATTAAATATAATATATACAATATTATATACTATTCTATAATATTGTATTATATGCTATTCTATACTATTGTATATAATGTTATATATGATTACATAATATAATACAAAATTACTATCTAATTTTATATACATATATGAACTCATATATATATGACATTCTACTTTTAGATTATTCTGTGTTAGGAAGCTTAACTCTTTGTGACAAATCTAATTCTTATTAAACATGATTTTTTTTTTTGGTGGTAGGGGTAGTGGAATCCAAAATCTTTTATTTCATTGAGTGTGATAGGAAAACTGTTAGCAAACCACATTAACAACTCTTCAGCAAGTTACAGCTTTAGAACATTTCATGGGGGCCCCGAGTCTTTAAAGGGACTTGCTCAGGGTCCCAGGAGCAGAATGTTTCAGAGCTGAGCACTGACCCCAGGTCTCCAAGGCCTGCTCTTACCTACTATAGTACGTTCCCTCTCTTTCCATGCAATTGACAGTCCTTGAATAGTGGACATGGTGGAGTTCTGAGAGAAGCAAGGGACTCTATTAGGTGGAAGTGGGGAAGCAGTACGTTCCAGACATGGGGAGGTGCTCATGCCCAGGCAAGCAGGGAGGAGGGATATCACATACAGGGAATGGCCAGCAGATCACTTTGTCTGGAATAGAGTGTAAGAAGGGAAGAACTAAGAAGTACTCCAGCACTTAATGCACTACCTGGCACATAGGAGGTGTTTAATAAAAATGTTTATTGATTATTTTTAAAAATTAGACCTTTTCTTTCTTAGAATGAATACTGTGTATTAGTTCCAATGCAGAAGAATGATAAGAGCTAGAGAATAGGGAGTTAAGCGACTTGCCCTGGGCCACACAACCAGGAAATATCTGGGTCCACATCTAAACCCAGGACCTCCCACCACAGAGCCTCCTAGCTGTCCCTATCTATTGCCTTTTTTGATATGTATATGCTATTATTGATCCTTCCTTGTATAGCACTGTGCTATGCATTGGGGGGAGATATAAAATAAATGAAAGTTTAATTGGGCTTTGGCCTACTCATAAATGAAGAATACTGACTAGTTATTTAAAATTTCCAATTCACAGGACCACAGGATAATAGATGGAGTGGTGGAAAGAGCTTTGGAGGCCGTTTTAGGCAACTTCCTAATTTTATAGATGAGGGAAACGGGCTTAGTTAAATAACTTGCCCAGTATCTCACAGATTAAATGGGAAAGCTAGGTTACAAATCTAAATCTTTGGACACTAAATCCATCACCCTTTTCAAAGGATATATGGAAGTATACTCTATACTTGCAAAGTGAGAATTAGTGTCAAAGAAATGTTGCTAGGATGTTCTGGTTAATCAAATATTCTAGTAGTAGTCTAGATATCCTTGGATCCTTTAAAGCTATACTTTTGGAACAAAGGCTCAGAAAACTTCTTCCCAAATTGTTATTCTTTATTTGTTTCAATTGTCCCTGACTCTTTTTGATCCTATTTGGGGTTTTCTTGGCAAAAATACTGGAGTGGTTTGCCACTTCCTTCTCCAGCTCATTTTCCAAATGAGGAAACTGAGGCAAATAGGGTGCAGTAATTTGCACCCAACTAGTATGAGTTGCACACAACTAGTATGAGTTCAAGGCTGGATTTGAGCTCAGATCTTCCTGACTCTCCAGACTTGAGGGATCTTTTGATCCCAGAACCATAGATTTAGAGCTATAAGGGACTATATTAAGTAACTTTCTCAAGGTCACATCTGATAAGCATCAGAACTAAGATTGAACTCAGCCAAGATATTTTCAAGTCTCATTTTTAAATAAATTGAAAGTACTTCTTTAAGAGGAAAAAAATCTACTATACCACCTAGCTGCCTTCCTCCCAAATTACAGTGGAATATTTGAATGAGTAGGCACTTAATAAAAGTATATTGATTGATTGGTTGAATTTACCATACTTACTATAGAAAATTTTAATGGAAGCTGTTTGTTGACTGATTGAGTTTACCATACTTTATTTTTATAAACTCTAGAGGAATTTTTTAAATGTGATTTTACAACCTTCTTACAAGGGGGTAATTATCATCACTATTTGTAGATAAAGAAACTGAAGAATAGGAAAGAGAAGTAATTTTCCCAAGGACACACACTGTAAGTAAACATATATTAAATGGTCATGGTCTCTCTAGTTGATGGCAGTCTTGTCTTTTCTCCCTTATCACTCACTCAAACAAGGTGGTTTGAGTGTTTATGAGCATCCCTGTGGGCTGCTTCTTTCATTTGTCCTGTGAATGGAGAAGGAACAAAACTTTCCTGGCTTGTTTACCTAACTGGTTTAGGAACTGGACCCTTGCCCTGTTCAGCTCACCTGTGTACCAAGGATGGAAGTCTCTGAGATGCACAGGGGCAGATAGGTGGTGTGATGGCTAGAGTGACAACCTGGAATCAAGATACAAGTATGAATCCTGCCTCAGACACTTAATAGTTGTATGACTCTTGAACAAATCACTTAACTATTGTGTGCCTCAGTTTCATCATCTGTAAGATCGTTATAAGGTTGTTATAAGGATCAAATCTAACAATTTATGTGAAATGCTTTGCAAACCATAAAGCATTATATAAATGTTAGCTAAGATCATCATTACAGTCATATGTCATAATTATTATGTGATCCATATATGTTGCAAATATAGCTATTTCACAGGATTTAAATGTGTGACATCAAAATATTAGCTGATTATGGGCCTAGAGACAAATTTTTCTTCCTTCCTTCCTTCCTTCCTTCCTTCCTTCCTTCCTTCCTTC
>NW_025349004.1:0-2709 GCF_016433145.1 Gracilinanus agilis
TGTTCCTCATATATAACACAGCATCTTCCCATTTTCTTGCCTTTGCTCAGGCTCTCTCTGATGTTGGGAATAGATTCACATCTCAGAGAATCCCTCTCTTCCTTCAAAATGTAGTTCAAACATCACTTTCTAAATGGAGCCTTTCCTGATCCCTGCAGCTGCTAGTGTTTCTTCCCAAATACCTTCCATTTAATTACTTTTGAATTTATTTTAATGTAGTCTTTATTTTCACATTACATATTCCTATATCCTTATTGCCTTCCCCATTGGGTTGTAAGCTCCTTATAAAGAAGAATTGTTTCATTCTTTGTACTTGTGTCCCCACTGCCTAGCACTGGTGCTTAATAAATTAATTGACTGATTGAATTTAAATACGATGATCCTGTCAGTGCAGCCTGAGCTCACATTAGCTTTTTGGGCTGTGAAGTCATATGGTTGGTTCATTTTGAGTTTGTGGTCCACTAAGCACCAGATTTTCTTTTCCCTCCACAGGAATCATTGAATTGTTATATACAACACAGAATCCGAAGCTCATTTTTCAGGGCGCAACCCCTCTCATTGCTTATCCTTCAAGGCTCCTTTACCAAGGCTGTCAATTCATCTCCACTGGGATAATGATTATAATTGTGGTTTGGTAGTCTGTCATGTGACAGCCTCTATCTCTTATCATCCTCCCATCTGCTTTAGCCTGCACAGGCTGGAGGGCCAGATGTTCTGACCCTTCTTATCCACCCTCAATTTCCCCAGCCCATCCCCTTAGATTTAGAGGCCTTCTAGTATAACACCGTTAGTTTTTAATGAGTCTGACGTGCATTGCATTTGAAGCTATTATGCCATTGTTAGAATTGACATTTCATTCCTGACTGTTGAGGACCCTTCCGGGTTTATAATTGTGGGGAAAAAAAGAAAAGGTTCTTTTCCTTCTGAGTTCATTGCTTATTTAATAAAGGCAACACAAAAGGAAAATACATTTGCATGTTGAAATTAATTGCAGAGAACCAGTAATAGCTGAGCTGAGGGGCCAGCGTAGAGGTCATTCTGACTTTATCATGGTGGAGAACCTTGTCAGAATGAGCTCAGGCAAGGGACCAGGGTAGAAAGGACTCAGAAATCTTGAAGGTCACTTAGTACTGTAAGATCAGAGGGGAGTGTTGGTGTGAGAGTGTGCTTCGTCATGCTAACATGTATGTAGGCATTTGCTTGTCTCAGAAGGACAAAATAATTCAGGGCTTATGGTTTTCAATCATATACAGATAAAGTGACATGGTGCCGGGAACTCAGGTAAGAATCAGATTTTAAAGGTTGAGTTATAGAACTTTAAGCATAGAACATATACAGACTAGAATAGAAGTAGGTAGAATGCCAGCCTGGAGTAAGGGAGATTTGAGTTCAAATTCAGCTTTGGATTCTTATTAGCTGTATGACTCTAGGGAGACCATTTTAATACTGCTCAGTTTTATGTTTGGGGATAACAATAGTGTCAACTTTTCAGGGTTGTTGTGAGGATAAAAATGAGCTAATAATTGTAAAATGTTTAGCAATATGCCTGGTACATTGTAAGTGTTATAGAAACATGACTGTGTACCTGCCACTTTCCTTAATACCTCCACCCAATGACCACCTGTTCAAGATCAACAACCATCTTAAATTTTCCAGTCTGGGAGAGATAATCTACTTGATGTTGGAAATGAGGTCTGGGACAGAGCTGAGGATTAGAAGGTGAGTATATCTATTCCTCTATAATCAGTCAGATCCCAGGGTCTCCTTTAGAACTCTCTTTTGGCCAACAAGCAGAACCAGGGATTCACTATCCGCTTGTCATTTGGATTACTGCCCTCTTCTCTATTTCTTACTTTGAAACTGATAATCAAATCAATATTACACTATCATTGCTACTGTAAAAGGCATGTCAATCTATCGAACTATGGCTCTGTCAGGGACACTGTGATATGGAGCAGTAGATTGCCTAGTCTTAAACTCCCCTTTTCAACTTCTTTTCTGCTCCCATATATGCCAGCCCCATCCCTTCTGTATACCTTTCCTGGTAACTCTCCATTTTAAGGCAACAATTCTTTTTAGAACATCATACCTTTCCCAGGATAATCTAATTACTCGAAATCTCACCACTATGCAGACAGACTCAGTTTTTGAAACCCATCACCTTAAAACCTTTAGTGGCCTCTTCCCTCTACTTGGAAGACACAAGGACAGAGCAATAAATTCCATTCAAAAATCTTTCTTTGTATCAGAACTTTCTGGGTAACTCCATTTTTCAACAGCTATCTTGGTTTCTCCTCTCTAGGAATATCATAGTCTGTGATGGTCCCTCCTCCAACCCTCTTTCAACTTCTTTATGATGGATTATCTTTCCTCATTAAACTGAAGCTCCTTCAAGGAAGGAACTGGTTTTCTTTTTCTTATTTGTATCCCCTGGAACTTAGCCCATGCCTGATAAAAAAAGAAGGTGCTTAATAAATGTTTACTGAATTGAAGTACCTTCCCCACTCTTTCTTACCCTTCATTTATGCCTTCTAGAATCCCATTTCTAGTGTTAATAAGATATTTTTTATATTAGACTGGAGCCTCACCACCAGAAATCTTGTATGCTATTCTCTCTCACAAAAGTTAAATGTAAACTCCTTGATAGAGAAATTAGCTTTTCCTTCCTTCCTTCCTTCCTTCCTTCCTTCCTTCCTTCCTTCCTTCCTT
>NW_025349005.1:0-3319 GCF_016433145.1 Gracilinanus agilis
TTCTCCTTCTCCTTCTTTTTCTCCTTCTTCTCCTCCTCTTCATACTCCTCCTCCTTTTTCTCTTTCTTCTCCTCCTCTTCATATTCCTCCTTCTCCTCCTCCTTCTTCTCCTTCTTCTTTGTCTTCCTTCTTCCTTCTTTTCCTTTTTCTTCTCCTCCTCCTCTTCCTTTTTTGCACTTATAACAGCTCTAAGACATAAGGGCAAGGGCTAGGCAATTGGGCTTAAGTAACTTGCCTAGGGTAAAACAGCTAGGAAGTATCTGAGGCCAGATTTTAACCCAACAATTCCCATCTCCAGTATTAATTATCTTCTTATGTTTATGTATCACCTTGAAGGTAAGAACTATGTTTTAGACCATTCTTAGACATTCTCTATCCTATTATTCAAAACATTTCACAGTATATTCCCTCACGTCATATACTTTCCAGTCAAATTGATTATTTTGCTTGTGATAAGATCAAAGGACCAAAGATTTAGAACTGGAAAGACTCCATCTAGTTTACTCTCCTCTCCTCCCCTCCATCTAACAGATGAGGAAACTGAGGCCCATAGAAGTTATGGATTTGCCTATAGATCACCATACATGATAATTCCTTCTATCTTCCCTCTCCCCATCATGCCTCTGCACAAGCATGTTCCATGTTTAGAACACTCTCCTTCCTCATCTCCCTCTCTTGGAACATCTAGTTCTCTTCAAGATTTGCTTAGGTGTTCCCTACTATAAGACAATTTCCTGATTCCCCTAGTTATGTTAGCACTCTCTGTTCCCTTTATTCTACTTAGTATTTACTTTATAGTTATCAATTTATTGCATCTCCCTATTCAAATATAAGCTTCTCAAGGCCCAGGAATATTTACATTTTTGTCTTTATATCCCCAGACCTGAACCTAACATCTGACAAAAACTGGCTGCTTCACTGGTCTAGTCTGAGTGGAATTGGATTTGTATTGCCCAAAAAACCTAGCAGAGATCTTTTTGCACAGAGAGCTCAGTGAGTAACTGACTGATTCTCTAAACAGCTAAAGAATGGCCCTGGGCCTTATAAAAAATTCCATCTTCTAGGCAATAGTATCAAGATTTTTTTTCACAATAAGACTAGGAAGGCTCTATTTCTTAGAGGAAATATACAATGTACTTCTTTTGGTAGAATTTACACAGAAGCAAAATTGAATTTAATAATTTAAGAAAAAAATCATTTAAAGGACCTTTGAGACCTTGGGATCATAGAGCTAGAGCTAGAAAGCCTTTGGCAGTTCTCTAGGACAACCCCTCTGGTGTGACAAATGAGGAAACTGAGGCTCTGAGACATGGAAGAGACTTTTCCAAGGTGATACAAGCAGGATGTGGCAGGGCTAAGAATTGAGTCCACTTCTTCCGACTCTAGATCTAGCAAACTCGTCCACTGAACCATGATGAACTGAGGAAACTGAGATTGTTTTTCAGCAAAAGACTGGAGAACAGGCTACGAAGCACCTTGTGCTACTCCACTAATCAATGCGAATATAAAAACATGACCTTTGGGGCCACATCAGGCTGTCTAGCTGGTTTTGAAGGAGCTTCGGTAACTTTTCAATTACCATATTGAATCAAGAGCTTTTCTCAGTACATCTGTAGAGCTCATTTCCTACCTTAATCTCTACAGCACAATACCATCTTCTTTTTGTTTTTAGAACACTATTTTTTACTACAGTATGAGGGATTATGTAATGTATAAATATTAGGTAAGCTTTAAAGAGTCTTGCATTACTCAATTTAGTTTTGATGTCGATAGACATTTAGATGTGACTTTTTCAGCTGTTTCTACAGTTCTGCTTCCCAGTTCAAACCAGAACATTCTCAGCTATCCTGACTGCTTTTTAAAAGAATTTTATTTTTAAATTTTTTTTTGTTGTCATTCAAAACACACTTCCATTTCAGTCATGTATGAACACATTCATACATAACCAAAACCCCCAAATAAGACCATATACACAAATGTGAAAGACGACTTCAACAGTTTTTTCTCTGGATATCCTAACAATTTGAAGCAGTGGCCTTCCTCTCTGGTCCCACATGCAACCCTTCCATCTGAAATCACTCTATTTTTTTTCTTCTGTATCTTATTTATTTTAGTTATTTCATTATTTAATTTAGAATATTTTTCCATGGTTCCATGATTCATGTTCTTTTCCTCATAGATATGAGCAAGAGCTCATATCTATGTAGAGTCTAAGCAACCATGTCAGGGTCAAGACACAGACTGCAAAAGCATTTTCAATAAATGAGAACCCCTTGTTCACAACTTCCAAGTTCCCTGATCCCTAAATACTCCAAGCTAAAGTATTTAACACTAGCTCTATTCTCATGAAAATGTGAGGAGCTTTTTAGAGGCAGGAGATGTTCAAGTAAATATGTCCAGAAATTGGTGAAAAATTGAAGAATGCTGGACTGCCGCATCTGCTTTAAATCATTTGTCTTCAAAAGACAAATATACAGAACTCCAACACACAACTGCTAAAAATATGTCTTAGTCATTAGCCAAAAATGTATTTATTCTTGGACTCATAAAAATGCAGACCTTGTGAAATATGTGGGGGCATGCACTCTCAGAGGAAAACAAGTTGAAGAAAGCAACAGATGAAAGAGTTAAAATGAACTTTTTAGCCTTCTTTTGAAAAATAAAAAAAGGGAGGGATAGAAACACTCCAGGGTCAGGGCTTGGCTGAGGGGTCAGCAGTGAGAGACGTCTGAACAATCGCTGAGAAGCCAGTAGGCAAAGTTGGACCCTCCCTATCCCTTTGAGGGAGGACCTGAGCAGCAGAATCTGGCCTCTCCCCCTGTTCTCCCTCCTGGTAAAATGATGAAAGCAAACAGGTAAAACATGTGCCTCAAAAGCAAAATATAGTCAGTTAACCGTACAAAATTGTATTGGCTTAATGGATATTGGAGACCATTTTGGCAACTGAGTTGCCAAGTTCTTTTAAAATACAACTAAGGAGCAGCTCGGTGGCTCAGTGGATTGAGAGCCAGGCCTAGAGACAGGAGGTCCTGGGTTCAAATCTGACCTCAGCCACTTCTTAACTGTGTGACCCTGGGCATTGCCTAGTCCTTACCACTCTTCTGCCTTTGAACCAATCCATAGTATTGATTCTAAGATGGAAAGTAAGGGTTTAAAAAATACATATATAATGGTTATTATATATAGCTGCAGCATCTTTAGGTACATATAATATGTGTGTGTAGATATATGTTTATATATACAAATTTATTTTATTATACATTATTTTATATTTATAATTATTTATAATCTATAATTTTATATTTATATTTTATTTATT
>NW_025349006.1:0-1789 GCF_016433145.1 Gracilinanus agilis
CGCCCCCTCTCCCCCGCCCCCTCGGCCTGTGGTCGGGGCTGGGCCGGGCCGGGCTGGGGTGGGTGGGGATGCCCCGCCCTGCGCAGCCGGCATCCTCCCGCCTGGAGCGCGCTTCCCACGGTCCCAGCTTCCTTTCCCGGCTCCTCCTCGCTGGCATTCAACAGGCATCCCTCAGTGCCTCCCAAAGTTTGGGGGAGGGATGGCTCCTGGCTGCCCAGGGGAATCGCTCGGGAACACCCTCCTTTGGTGGGAGGGGGGGAAACTGAGGAAAAGCAGGCCCAGTTCACTTGGCCGGGGTCCCAGAGGCAGGAAGTGGAAGGAAGAGCCGCGGTTGGAGCTGGCTCCCCCAGGACCCCCCCCCCAAAGTTCAGTCCTCAGCCTGCAGCACCACACTGCGTCTTCCCCGATTTCTCAGGTTCTCGGGTGCTCTCCTCTCCTTTGGAGAAAGGAGCCAAGCGAGGGGCAGAACTAGGAAAGGAATTGCCCAAGGTCATGCCGCATCCGAACCTTTGGAGGACTCCTGGACGCCCCTCGCTGGGCTCCTGCCCTGCCCCCTTCCTCGGAAAGGAAATGACCGACTCTCCTCTTTCCTCACCCTCCTCTCCCCCCCAAAAAAATCACCTCCCCCAAATCTTCGAAGCTCCACCTTGATGGGCCAGGAGAGTGAGCGGCTGTAGTTCGGGGGGCTGGGGGGGGGCTGGCTCCTCCGAAGGAGCTCTCCAAGGGGTTCTGAGGAGCCCCACCTTTTTTGGAGAGGCGCTAGCATCTGATCTCACCCTGGCCATCCAGTTGTGAGCTGATTCTTCTAAGGAGTGGGGCCTGCGGGAGAAGGAGGGGAGGGGGAAGCTGTGGCTGCATGCCTTGGGTATGTGTGTGGGGAGGGAGGGGTATGTGTGAGTAAGCCCGACGTGCATTATGCAAGTCACCTCCTTTCTCCCCCACCTGCCTGGGTGACTCCCCTGCTCGTGGGCACCCCTTGGTGCCCCCCTCCCAAGCTGAGCCCCCACGGGAGAACCGGATGTTGGAAACTGTTATTACATGTAACGGGGAAAGCGAATAGGAAGATAGTCCAAGTGTGGAGGAGGAGAAGGTGGCAGGAACTGCTTTCAAGCCCTGGTCAGCCCCATAGTCCACAGGGCTCCTCAGCCCCAGCCAAGATGGTTTCCTGGGTCTTCCCTTCCCAGTCCTTTCCCTCCTTTCTCCTGCCTTTCTTCCTTGCTGCTGTTTCTTTCTCGTACTTCCCACAGTCACCTGCCCGCCTCGTGCCCATCCCTAGCTCTGCTTCCTGGCCCCGACCCTTCCCTGACACTTTGGGCTTGCTTCCTCCCACCCCTCTGCGCCGTAGGAGTGGGCTCCGGGGCTTATCTAGGCTGCCCGATGATACAGCTGGCCAGTGCAGTGCCCTGCTGAGGAGCATGTGGGTGGGTGGGTGGGGGTGTGAAATTCGAATAGGGTTTGGGTGGCTCGCTTCTGGCCTCGCCCAGCCTCGTGGCTCTTGCCTTCCCAGAACCCCCATCTTCGGAAAATACCCGAGCTTTCCCTGGGCTGGGGCTTTAAGGAATCCGGGATTCATTATTGTTCCGATTCTCATTTCAAGCCGGGGCTTTTCCTTACTCCTTTCCTCTCTTTGCATCCAGGGTAGAAAGTAGCTTTGAGAACAGAACTTGCGCCTCTCTCTGTCTCTGGCTCCCTCTCCCTCCCTCACCTTCCCCCCTCTTTTTCCTCCTTCCCTCTCTCTTTTTCTTTCCCCCTCTTTTACTTCCTCCTTCTCTCTTTCTCCCCTTTTTCC
>NW_025349007.1:0-8172 GCF_016433145.1 Gracilinanus agilis
TATATATATATTTATTTATTCACCATACTTCATATTAGCCTTTGAAAAAAATATATTATCTGAATTTTACAAATGAGGAAGCTGAGGTATTAGTTGTTAATAAACTTACTTAGGATTACTTTCCCAGCAAACATCCTTACTCTGATCCAAGTTATCTTATGTATTCCCTGGCTCCTTTAAACATCACAAATTTACTTTATATAAAACCCTAATATATGGAGATAACCACCCATAGCCAACTATAGCAATCTCTTTTTTCCTTTAATAATTATGTGCTCATCTTCTACACTTGGCAAAAATATTCAGTTGTAAGTAAATCTGACTCTGATTACAGATCTCAATATTACTCTTCTCTATTGGGATATTTTAGAGGGTTTTTTTTAAATATAACCCCCTCAGGATACAGAACTTAACTTTTTGAATCAATGATATTATACTTAGGAGTGTTGAGTACAGTGCTTCAAATCCTGTGGGCGATCAATATGAACTCACGACTAGAGATTCCCAGGAAAACAACGTGAAGATCAGATGGAATTAAATTACCTAGGAGTGGTAACAAAACATGCCATATGTTACAATTTCCTTTAATGAATTGAAAATATCTATCATTGAAAGCTGGAATGTAATGGCTAGGGCTTCAAAATTTCAAATTCTTGGAAATAAATTAAGGGTGGGGTGCAGATGGGAAATAGTTTTTTTCAATTAAGGTAATTATTTTATAACGGCAGAAGCATTATTAGGGAATTAGGGAAGAAGGTATTTCATATTTTTAGAGGAATATCCTTCATCTTGATTGTGAATACCATATTTGAAAGTCCCTTTCTTGGGCATAAGAAATTTTTTTTTGAAGAACCTTCCAGACACATCAATTCATTTTGAAGAAATGAAAAGCAATGACACCCTTGTTTGCCTGATGTCTGTTTTTCATATTTATCTTCAAAAAAGAAAGCTTCTGGCTTGATTTCATGAAAAACAACAGACATATTATTGGAGAACCAGCCACCAAGTCCAAGTTTGGGTGGATAATTGAAGGATTGATTATCCTAGAGAATAGGTAGCTTTTATTACCTGCAGATGGCTGGCTGCAGCTCATTTGACAATGTGTGCATCCTTAATTGTGGTAGCAGCCATCCTGCTGTGTATCTGTCAAAGGATTTAAAATAGTCTGAGAGCTTTTTTCCTTTTGTTTCAGCAAAGGAGAAAAGAGAAAAATCCTTTTAAATGATTTAAAGACAATCTAATTTAAATCCAGTTTGACCTATTCTAATTTCCATGTAGAAAAAATTCGTTAAAACAATTACTTTTAACTAGTGAAAATAATCTCATATTTACATTTCAACCTGAAAAGACCTGTGATAAGTGGAGCAACCTGGCATGTAAAGAATAATTTTTTGGGGAAAAACTACTCTTGCCTGAAAAGATCTATTAATAGTGAAACAGTGTAGGATCTACACTTTTGTAAAAGGATGAGGAGTGGGAGAGCTAACATCATTTGACTTATCAAGGAAACCTTAATTGTCTATTGGTTTAGGAACTCAAAACTGTTTTTGTGTAGTACTTAGAAAAATATGGAATCCCAGAATCTCAGAGTTGGAGCAAGTAGCAAGAGTTTTGGTTCTGCTGTTGAGAGATCCAGATTTGATGTCCAAATCTGCTACTTGCTATGGATTTGACCTTTCTAATCTGCCTCCCATTCAAAGGTCAAATTGATATTTCTCAACGTGAGACTAAAATCATCTCCCCCTAACTCAAAAAACTCCAATGCCTTCTTGGACCTTGCCTGTAAGGTAAAATGCAAATTTGTCACTTTAGCATTTAAAGCCCTTTGTATACTAATGAACTGCTAAACACGCATCTATTTGGAGATCATTATGTTTCAGATTCTGTGCTAGGCTCTGAGGACATGAATGCCAAAGTGTAACAATCACTGAACTCAAAAAGTTTATGAACTTACTGGTGGAGACAACACTACGGTGGAGATTAGACACAAAATGCTTATTAACTAGATAAATGGCTACTAGGGATGAGGTGGGGGCAAAAGCACTAGAAGACAAGGAGGGTCAGGAAAGAGGTTATGTAGGGATGTCAAGACTTGAAGAAAACTAGAAATTTAAAGAGCCAAGGGGTGAGGTTTCCTGTAGTCAGGGGTACAAGGGAAGGAAGGAACAGACATTTATTAAGTGCCTGTTGTGTGTCAGGAAATGTTATAAATGCTTTATAATTATGTCACTTGATCAACCCTATGAGGATATTATGTTGCTCTTATGATTCTCATTTTGCAATTGAGTAAATTGAGGCAGGCAGAAGTTAAATAAACTTACTAGTACTCCAGCTATTAAGTATTTGAGGTCATATTTTAATTTGGGTCACTGATACCAGCCTCTTTGGGTCTTTTTATGGTAAAGATATTGGAGTGGCTTGCCAGGTCCATGTTTTATCACATTTTACAGATGAGGAAACTGAGGTATACAGGGTTAAATAACTTGTCCAGGGTCATAGCTAGTAAATGTTTGAGGCCAAATCTGAACTCAAGTCTTCCTGACTCCAGGCCCATGGCTTTATCTACTGTACCACCCAGCTGCCAATTAGCTTCTAGGAGGATGAGCAATTTGGAAGAACCAACTAGGACAGTCTACGCTTATAGTTTTATTTCATATTCCCCTCATTAATTCAATCTATATTCTAGCCAAATTAGTCTACTTGTAATGTCCTTTAAAAGACATTCCATCTCTTGCTTCCATGTGCAAAGGTAGTTTTCAGTACCTTCATTCCCTCTTCACCCTTACTCTGTAGAATCACTCATTACTATAGATCATTGATGGAAAATCTGTTAGAGACCCTGTGCCATGCCCTGCCCCCCACATTTGCATTGACTCCCAATCCCCATCCCCTCCTTGTCTCAGACAGGGGAGGGAGAAAGTCCTCCCATCAGTCTTCTGGGCAGAGGGGAAGGTGATGTAAAAAAATGGCCATAGGCATGGTGGAGGAGTGGAGGGGAGTGGCCAGAGTGCTCTGCTCCCTTCCAGCTCTGCCAACTGTGAGCCTCACACCTTAGTCCAGACAAGGGAGGAAGTAAGCTCTCCCATTGGGCTGCTGGGCAGAAGGGTGAGTGATATGAAAAAATGTCTGCAGGTGTGATGGAGAGGGTGAAGGGAGCAGTTCCAACTGACTTCCTCTGCTTTTCTAGTGTGGAGATTAAAATTAATATATAATAACTAAGTATTATATTTTATAAAGTTTATTAATAATAACGAAAGTAACAGAAAGCTAGCTAACCAAGCTGTGGTCATGGGAAAAGAGAGAAGAGAGGCAAAGTTACAGAACTTATAAACAATATGTGAAGATGCAAACATGGGGGAAAGGAAAAGGATTCTGGGAGATGGAGTCCAGGGTACAAGAATTTCTAACTATACATTAGTAATGAATTCTTTGGCACATGTGACATAGGTTTGTTATCATGGATAAAGATACTTTCAAGTATCAGCTCAAGTGCTACCTTTTTACCTCCTACCTGGGCCCTGTCCTGATTTCCCCTCCAATTACTAGTGCCCTGACCCCAGAAATTAACTACCTATTTACGTTGTATACATTTTGTATTTATTTATCAGTGTATATGGTGTATTCACCCAGGAGTTTACATACACCCCTTCAAAGGAAGGGACAATTTCTTCTTTGTCTTTATATAACTAGTATCTGGATCATACATAATGTTTAATAAATGATATTGAATAGATGAACCAAGTTACTTCCCCATTCTAGGTCTCAATATCCTCACTTGTTAAAAAAAATAGAGGTAACTGGAACTGGAGTAGCTGCACTGAAACCATCTACCTTTATAAGATACAAACCTTCTTTGGTTATTTACTCTTTGTTGGTTGTTGTCCTTTGTAGTTGAAGAGAAACAAAACATCAATGTCTTTTGACCTAAACATAAATTCCATTTAGGTGAGGCAGAGTTGTAACAACATCCTCAACCTCACTATCTCTTCCAAAGTCATCAAAATCCAGTGGAAACAAAAGTCAAAATGACTGGCAATGGCTTGGGATCCACTGGATTATCTTGGCTTCTTTGACGTCTAACAGCTCTAAGTACTCCACAGTGCCTGCTTCCATGACTTTCATGTTCATTGGAACAAATTGTTCTCATTTCACCCTTTTTCCAGGGAAGTCTTCACACACCTGGGGTAGATACTCTTCTAATTCATCAACAGATTTGAGGCCTGTAGGTTACCCTCAACCTGGTTTTGTCTGTCTGCACATATCTGGAAATTATCTGAAGACACTTTCCTGAAGGGGAGCTGCTGAGAGTGCTACAGCTGCTTGGAGGCACAGGTAATAGTTGGGTGGCAGGTGAACACCAGAGAAGGAAATCCGCCCTGAAAGGGGCTCAGCAATTCCTCACAGCAGAGGCATTCATCTTCCCTGAAAGCCCAAAAGCAACTAGATGGCAGAGTAGATAGAGTACCTTGTCTGGAAACAGGAAGATTCATCTTCATGAGTTCAAATCTAGCTTCAGACAGTAAATGTATGATCCTGAACATGTCACTTAACCTTGTTTGCCTCAGTTCCTTTTATGTAAAATGAGTGGAGTAGAAAATGGTAAACCTCTTCAATATCTCTCCCCCAAAAAAACCTCCAAATGGGGTCATGAAGAGTAGAATGCATCCTGTAAATACTTATGAAGGAAGAATATGAACAGTGAAAACAAGTGTTGCTTAATACTAACTTTGCACTTATAACTTGTATAACATCAACCATTAAACTTTACTAAACCAGTTCCTGAACCAGAATCTCCTATAACATTTCTGGGGTGTTTAGCCAATTTTTGCTTGAAGACTTATAGTAACAACAACAACAACAACAACAACAACAACAACAACAACAACAACAACAACAACAGCAACAACAACAACAACAATAGGGATAATAGGGATAATAGTGATGACATAACAACAACAACAACAACAATATATCTCTTTAAGAGCTTTATAAACACTTCATTTTATCCTAACAAGCAGCCTGAGGAAAAGATGCTCTTATTAATCTTGTTTTAAAGAGGAGGAAACAGACTAATGAGAATGAAGCAAATCCTGCTTCCAAGGAGTTTATGTTCTATTTGATGAGACAATAGTTAATAGCTAGGATGTAATGTTTTAAAGTTTGTAAATCTCTCTATATATGTCAATTCATTTGCATATGTTAACTCAAAACAACTCTGGGAAGTTGATGCTATTGATATTTCCTTTTTTCCACATGAGGAAACTGAGGTAGACAGATGTTAAGTGAACTATATCCAGCATCCTATAACAAGGAAGTATCTGAGGTCTAATCTGAATTCCGGTCTTCCTGACTTAATTTTGATTAACAGAAACTTACTGGATAGAGCATTGGATCTGGGGTCAGGAAGATCTGAGTTCAAATCCAGATCAAGACATATGCTAGCTATGAGACCTTGGACATGTCATTTAACTTCATTAATTCTCAAATTCCTCAACTATAAAATGAAGAAAATAATACCACTACTGTACAATGTTGTGAAGATAAACTAGATTAATGTTTGTATAATACCAAGTAGCATAATGCCTGGCACATAGGAATCATTTAATAAATTCTTGCTTCTTTTCCTTCCCTTTTCTTCTCTATAGTTTTAACCTCTTAAGGAATTTTAAAATATTCATGAGAAACATCTATTTGAAGGAGAGCATTTTGGACTTCATTTTCTTTTTTTCTCAATAAATAAACATGATAATTTAGTGTTATCTGCACACTTCAATCAACCGTGTGCCAGGAAAGATGTAAAATATATTTTGCAGAACTCTCTCTGTTGAGACATGATTGACAAGATGGCAGAGGTACTTGTATATCTCTCCAAATTTAAAATCTCAGAACAAAAGGAAATAGTCACCAAATCTGGAATTACTAAACCTGAATCCAAAAGATAAGAAGATTAAAACAGCCCAGCACAAAGTAAAAGCCTCATGAAATAATACAGAATAAACTAAATACTGTAAGCTGCCTTTCATTATCCCTACCTTTAGTCCAAATGGACATGTAGGACACAGCCAACAGGAAGAACCTTATAGCTTTGAGTTCTGTTTCACTATGTATTCCCTAGTCTCACTCATCAAAGTCAGTGACTTAGACTGATTATCACCACTTTCACCTCCTCTCTTTACCCTCCACTCTAAACATACACACACACACACACACACACACACACACACACATATACAGCTTCAAGAAAAATGGATGCAAAGGGTCAGCATTGGTCAGAGAAGAGACAAGAAGAAACAACAGGGAAATTTAGAGTCACTCTCACACACACACACACACACACACACACACACACACATACACACACATATTTATATGTATATATCCCTTTACCTTCTGTCTTGGAGTCAATACTGTGTATTAGCTCCAAGGCAGAAGAGTAGTAAGGGCTAGGCAATGGGGGTTAAGTGACTTGTCCAAGGTCACACAGCTAGGAAGTGTCTGAGGTCAGATTAGAACCCAGGACCTCCCTTCTCTTGGCCTGGCTCTCTCAATCCACTGAGCTACCCAGCTGCCCCCTTGAGTCAGTTAAAGAGAAAATAACTTATTGCCTGAAGGACAGTGATCAGAAAGTCAACTTTCATCAGTCCTGTCCCCAATGAATTTATTTTAAACAAGGAACTGGTTAGTCTCCCATTCTTACTAAGGGCTAGTTACTAGACTACACTAGTGGCTAGTTTTAAAGAATGTATAGAATTGGGAAAAGGGAAGCAAAGAATGAGAATGAAAGGTGAAGAGTCATTGAAGAAACAAGAAAAAGGTTGAAGAACACGTGTGCATGCACAAACACACACATACGAACACAGACTAAACAAATACCTAGATCTTGAGCAGATAACTTACAACGCGAAATATACAAGGAAGAAGAAAAAAGGAGCATAAAAAATTCAAAGACCACAACATATTAGACAAATATTATGCTATTTAAATAAAAAAGAAAATTTCATGGACTTTCAAGAATTATGAGGAGATATGGAAAAAAATCAGAAGAGTTAAAAAGATAAAAAATTTAAAAGAATTAGATTGGAAATTGTAAGAAATCATAGGTCTCTCTTACTAGAACTAATAAAGAAAAACAAGGTAGAAAACTTTAAAAAATGTAATAAGAATCCCTCTAAAGAAATATAGGCTATTAGAGAATGGCAAATTAAGAACACAAAAATATAGATGTAGAAGAAAATTTGGCAGAAGAAAAGCAGTAATATTGAATGAATATCTGAATATCATATATGCCACTCAGTGACCTTGTAGATAAATGTGCTAAAAATAACTTGAAGATTATGGGCTCAGAGTCAGTAATCTGAGTTAGTGTTTCTGAGCAAGTCTTGTAACATCTATCACTTGTCTCTCCCTCTTCCACTAATACAGACCCCTGAAACTTGAGATTCTTTAGCCTCCTTTCATTGGGAAGCATAATGGCCTTTACTTGTTCCTTGCTCAAAACAATTGAGCAGAGAACTGTTATGAGTTGACTTTCTAGTTCTCTTCCTTAGGACATGGTTCATCAAAATTCCAGGCAAACATATGAAAGTTTGTCAGGGCCAGCTTCCAGATAAACATTGGAAATCAAAGAATTTCAAGGTACTCCTAAGCCCCATCTGTTCTCTATGTTTTTTCCTGAATATGTTAACACTTAAAATTTGAGCCCACTCTCCCTTGGGAATTTATACATGTTCTATTGGAGAGTCAAACCTGTATTTTGGGAATATTTGTTTATAAGCATGCTTTCTGATACACAATTCCCTAATATAAAAGTTGACATTAACTGGTTGATTGATCTTAGGGATTGCTTAGTATGGGGGCTTAATAACCACTGGATTGGAAATCTTCCAAGTTATTGCTTGGAACCTTGAGAAAGTTGACCAAGTGCCTTATTTATAAATATTACAACTTTTGCTATATTCAAATGGCCTCAACTAAGAAATTTTTCTTAATACTACTACATTAAAATATTACTTAAAAATCCATAATCTCTAATTCTCTAAATAGAAGAATGTTATTTATCTAACAGCTGATAGTCATGGGACTTTTCATTATCCTCTTAGAAATTACTGTCACTTGCAAAGATTCCCTTGTATTTTTTTGTGCAAACATTGTATATATATATATATATATATA
>NW_025349008.1:0-1935 GCF_016433145.1 Gracilinanus agilis
TATTTGTAATGTTTTCACCAAACAGGTAAACAACGATTTTCTTTCCCTGTGCAGTGGCGCGGACTTGTTAATTACAATCATCGAGAAACCTCTCACATTCCGGAAAGATGCCCATGACCTTTAGAGAGCACCAACCGGGAGCTGTTCAGCGCTAGCAAAGCTTTCCTTATTACCGCGCTCCTGGGCAATTTGCTTTGGGTTTGGGAATTACATCTGAGTCCTGAGCCTCCAGAACTTCCGTGTTACAGGGAGGCATTTTCTTTGCCCTCGGTACTCACCGCTCAGGAGCTATGGGGAAGAAGAGTCACATCTTAACTGAGAACCCTTAGTCCACACCGAAAAGAACCTTCCTCCCACATCTTCGCGTTGCGGCAGTAGTGGGTAGCTATCTACCCAGGGTGGAGCAACCGAGGGGAAAGGATTAGCGGCAGCAACCCGTCCCCGACGCACCCCAGTTCCCGGAGCCTCCGTGCTGCCCGACCCTCCGGCACGCAGATTGTCCCTGCAGTCGGAAACCACAGGCTCCCCCACCCTCCCACCCCCGCCCCAAGGGAGTCTGCACGGGTTAAACGGACCCTTAGAACCAAAGTCAGCTGCCAAGCAAGTTGGAAAATCAGCCCTGGCTCAATTGAAAAACAAAACAAGACAAAAATCTCCCAAACGTATAAAGACAGTCTAAAGCTGAGCCCGAAACCGCTCCTTCCTGGACAGGGAGCAGTCCAGGCAACGTCTATATCCAGCAAGTCGTGGGCACTCAACAGATGTGTTGGACGCTTTCGCCCAGCCGAGGGGGCAATGTCCCCAATGGAAGGCTTAATGTGCCAAGGCCAGATATGCGCAATGACACGGGCTCCAAAAGAGTGATTCCTGCTCCCTACAAAAGTGTACTTTAAAAAAAAAGTGTATGTCTGGGGGAAGCACGGGGGCGCCCCATTTGGTGATCCCCTCGTTCCCAGAAAGTTGAGGCTTAGTGAAAGAAAGAGCAAGCAGGGGAGGGAGCTGCGAGGCTGGGGCTGGGGAGAGCTACCAAGTGGGACCCTCTCTTCCTCACCTCCCCTTCCTTTTCTCCGGGGTAAAGCGAGACCCAGAGGTGGTAGCTGGCTCCACTTGTTGGAATGCTCGCCAGTCAGCCCGCGGGGCTGAGAGCAGATAGTGCGGAGTATTTGGAGGGAAGTGGAGCAACCCACTCCTCCACCCACCGCTCTGGAGATGGCCAGGCTTAAGGGACCACCCCGGGCAGGTTTTTCTCCAGCCTTCTTCCCACTCCCTTCCCCTCGGGGAGGCCAGCGGAAATCACTGAGCCCCGAGCCCCCGGGGCGAAGTTCCTTTGTAGTACCCTAGCGAGCGCGGGAGAACTATGGGGCCCCGGGAGGAGCGCACCTACCTCCCGAGTCCGAAATCAAGTTTGGGCTGAACTGCCAGGTGCTCAGCGGCGCCGGCCTCTGCCCAGCCCAGGGAGTTGTCGGTGCGCCGATGCCTCTGCCTGTGCCGAGGTCGGTGCTGGGGACTGGCCAGCCTTCAGAGAGGAGCAACTATAAATCCACATTACTGCGGCTGCCGAAGAGGAAGCGGTGGCGGCTCAGCTGGCCGCATCCCTGAGGTGCCGAGTAGGAGGAAGAGGAAAAGAGGGAGGCGGCAGGGTCGGCAGCGGCCGGGACAGGGGCAGGGGCACGGGACACTGGGCAAGAGCCGGGGCTGTTCTCTCCCCACTCTCGGCACTTCTTCCTCCTCCTCCCTCTGGCACCTATGCCAGGGACTGAGCCCTGCTCCAGCAGCAGCTAGGAAGAGGAAGGCGCTCGAGCTCGAAGTGTCAGAGTCGGTCTGGTGTGTGAGCGCGTGCCCCCGGGTGTGTGCGGGTGCGTGTGTGTGTGTGTGTGTGTGTGTGTGTGTGTGTGTGAGAGAGAGAGAGAGAGAGAGAGAGAGAGAGAGAGAGAG
>NW_025349009.1:0-1730 GCF_016433145.1 Gracilinanus agilis
ATCTAAGTAGATCCTACCTATCCTTTAAGGTCTATATCAATATCTCACCTCCACTATGAAGTCTTTCTTCCCTGACCATCAACTTTCTAGACTTTGGGCCCAAAGAATGATTGTAGTAAAGCTGAAATCTTCCATCTCATTTCATTCAAAATGCAGCTTATTTTGAATCAGTGCTTTGTAAATTTGATCTTATTAAATTATTATTATAAAAAGCCCCCCCCCTTAGCTATTTTCATCCAGTATGGTTATTTGGGATTAATAACTACTCAATCACTGAACTTTATAACTGAGCCCTAACCTGGTGTAGTCCCCTCTTCACAATACAGATATTCCTTCCACATCACAACTTTTCCCCTTTACAGTTTTTATATATCACAGGTCAGCATAAGAAATTAAATGAGAATTTTTTGGAAGTTTTGTAGAAGCTACAGACAGCATGCAAAAGCCAGCAGATGACAGAAAAAAGGTTTAGAAACTGAGAAATGCAAAAAAAGTGTAATATTGTATAATATCAACACATTCTATCTTTTAATACCATAACACAGAATTTCTTTTTTTAAAGTTAAAACAAATAAAAGTTAAAGTTTGTAAAAAGAAAATGAAAGCCAGCAGACAACACGCAAAATCTAGAAATATGGAGAACTTAACACTGACCTATATATAGCCTGTGACCAAATACATAACCCAAATTTTACGATAAATTACTGTAAATACCACATAAAGGAAAAAAGCAAAAAATCAGACTTCTTCTCTGGTACAAAATATTTTCTTCAGATTTTCAAAATCCTCCCCTCCCACTACCACACTTTTAATACCAGTGATGTGGAAAGCATACCTGCATTTACACTCAATTGGCCCTTAGCATATATCACTTTTTTGTATTATTTTCTTCCCATGTGTATGTATAATCTTCCTTCCTAGAATATTAGTTATAGGAGGACAAGAACCCTTATACTCCTTCATAGAGGATATTAAAAGAGGCAGTTGGGTATAACAAAAAAGTAATAAACTTGGAGTCAGAAGAATCAGATAGTATTGCTACAGCATAATTAGCTATGTCCTTGGGCAAGTCAAGAAGACTATTTCCTTATCTGTAAAATGGGACTATTAATGGTTGTACTACCTATATCACGTACCTAGATTTGGTTGAGACTTTAGAAACATCTAACTCAACCTAGACTTCCAATCCAACCCAACAAACAGGCACATAATAGGTACATTTATTAAGCATGTCTTATGAGTGATGCACAAGGAACACAAAAACAAAACAGACTGTTAAGTCCTGCCCTCAAACAGCTTAAATTCTATATGTAAATGGATAACTATAAACAATCATTTGAGAAGGGAGAGGACATTAGTAATCGGGGGTATTAGGAAATGATACTTCTGTGTCAATGCATTGAGTTTTTTTTAATCCATCTCCTATTTGGGGGGGTCTAAATTGGTCTGGTTAGAGTTGCTCCAGTTGTATGCTATATCTTCTTATTTTTTATAATTTTTTTTATTCTTTGACATCAGTGTTGATTTTTTCATTCTAACAAGTCAATGGTGTGGTTCTATATAGTTGGCTGACTCTAAATTGATTCCTAAGTTGGTAACAACCAGATGATACTTGTCTTCATATAATCAATTTGATTTTTTGGTCATGTTATTTAGTGCTAGTCATGTCTAGAATCTACCAATTCCTCCTCCTCCTCCTTTTTTCCTCCTCCTCCTCCTCCTCCTCCTCC
>NW_025349010.1:0-8543 GCF_016433145.1 Gracilinanus agilis
ACCATGTTAAAAATGAATATTAATAAATGTTAAAAAAAAAAAGACAAGTTATAACCTCCAATTTGAGGAGATAACAGACATTTGAGGAGATAACATTCAGCAGTAAAAAGTACACCTAAGGGATGCTATTTAACTTGTTGATGACAAAGTTCTCTCTATTTCAGAAAGAATTAAGGGAAGTGAATGAAATGTTAGAAAAGTTAGATTTAATAGATATCTGGAGAAAACTGAATAGAGATAAAGAGGAATATACCTTCTTTTCAGCAGCACATGGTACATATACAAAGATAAATCATGTCCTGGGGCATAAAAACTTCATAACCAAATGCAGAAAAGCAGAAATAATAAATGTAATGTTTCCAGACCATAATGCAATAAAAATTCAAACATGAATGTAGAGGCAAATTAAAAATCAATTGGAAACAAAGTTCTCTATTTCCACAATATTAAAAATCAGAGCTTCTTAAAGGAATAATGAAGTACTTTTTGGTCATATAATGGATAAAAAAAACTGTATTTCATCAGGTAAAAAATAAATCTTTGAGCTTACATTTACAGCATTTTCCTACATAACCCAGAATGATTTTTTTAATTTCAGGAAGACAAGTTGATCAATATTCTTCAATTTTTTTCATAAGTTTATGGTTTTAAAACTTGGAGGGAACTTGGAGACATTTTATTTCAATTATTTTATTTTAAGGCTGGTGTCTTCTTTCACTATAACAATAACTAGATAAATTTAAAAAAAATGGGGTAAATGTCTCTGATTATTCTTCTTTAGTTAGCTATATGGGAGAATGATTCCTGTTGCATATTTCAGCAAGAGATCTACCTACATAGAATATTTTAGAAAACAAAGTTGATAGGACAGAAGTATTCTTCTCCTTAATGGTAATTCACATCAGAAAATAATGAATTGCTAGCAAATACTTTTGCCTTTTTATTGTATTTCTTAAAGTGCATATTGTTTCTGGAGAAAAAATAAGATTCTAGGAAATCTATGTTCTTGCATTCCTATTTTAACTTCTCTCCTTTCCCCCCTCACCCAAAACCCACTAGCTTGCATTTTTAAGCTACATGGGTCATTAGTGTTCACATTGGTATCACATTCTGTTAAAATCAGAATGACTAGATTACATTATGTAATGCAAGTCATATTATTGATTTCTAATCTTCATCTCTATATTTAATCCTCCTCTTTGTATTATGAACTACCAGTTGAGTTTAACAAGAATGACTTTTTATTTGTTTCAAAGTCAGTAAATATTTTTTTGACAAATTCATAACACTACAACTGTATTCGATGGTAAAATTTATACTCTGATCATGTTGATATGATTAAAAAACAGTGGGCCAAAAATTAAATTTGATATGTTTTGGGTTGTATCTACTAGTGAATCACATTGATAAGTGATATGATAGTCGCATGGTTTTTAAGGTAGGAGGAAAAATATGATGGTATTCTTTCTTTTGCAGTCATTATGTATACATGTAGCTTATGTTTCTTTTATTCCTTCTTTTATTCCAGAATAGTTTTAACTGAGGAATAGCTTCTATAGGGAAATTTCATTAAAGTTTTATTAATCAATTATATAAAATTCAGCACACTCCAACTCTTCAGGTTCTTCAGTTTAATGAAAGCAAGAAAAACATTCATAGAAAGAAGTGAGACGCTAGCCCCATCACAACTAAACATAATGAGAAAAACATCTAGCCTATATTAAAATTAACTTTCTTGAGATTTCAGTTTCCCATAAATCCAGGCTCCCATTTAAACTCCATTACATTCATTGTCTTTATACAAAAGAACTGAGATGTCTGGGAAATTTCCTTACACACAGCATAAATAATCATCTTATCAAATACAAAACAAACTAGGTTAATTCAATGATAAGGTTCACATTTTAATCCTCAAAAGCCAGAGAGTTCATAGTTAAGCTTTCCATGGTAACCAGTTTTCAAAAAGTTCATGACGACAAAACAAGAACAACATCTATAACTATTTGGAAAAAAAGAACAATTCTAAATCTAAAACCCCAAACTCAAAATGATAAAAAATCTCTACGAATTGTATTTTTTAAATGGAGAAACAGGATTTGTTTTCCTTCACTTTTAGGTTAATGCAAATGTAAAATAGATTCTCAATGGCATTAATGCTTGAGAAAAAACAACACACATCAAACTTTTGGGCTGCTTCTTTTTGCTAATTTTTTTAAGGAGGGGATTTCAAACTAATGAGATATTGGAACCTCACCAAATATCATACCATTCATGAATATTTTTCATTTTTAACTTTTATGATAAGAATGTAAAAATTATTTAAATAAATCAGATACTTTTCTAAAAAGAATGTGCCATTGTTTTATCTTTGTGATTTGTGAAATTATTATTTCAATTTCATTCTAGAGCAAAGGTTCTTAACCTGGAATAAATGGTCATGTTGAGGATAGATTTTAAATATACAGGTTTATGTTAAAATTTTTTATAAATTTGAAAATACATTTATATTTAAAATATATTCAAAATATTTACTTAAGGTATATTTAGAAACTGTACTTCATTATAATTGGTTCATTTTATAATTCTGTATATTTTAATTTATGCATTGAAGACATAATTCTGAGAAAGGTTCCACAGGCTTCACTAATTGCCAAAGGGATCTGTGACAAAAAAGTTAAGGACCTCTATTCTAGAGAAGGCGTGACTCCACTGTGGGTAGAGCACCAAATCTTTTTCAGGTATCTAGAAAACATTTTGTTATGGCTTATTGAATAAATCAGTCAACTAACCTTCACAGCTTGGTTCTAGCCTACCAGCCAGGCCTTATTACACTTAAATCCCTTTCACCCATTCTATGGTCCTGCCTAACTAACTTCCTCACACATAATCTTCCATGGCCTGCCCCATGCTTTTGCACAGGCTGCCCTCATACTTCCAGTGTAGTCCCTCTTCATCTTCAACTCTTAGTATCTGTAGTATTCTTCAGATCTTGGCTCTATCCTACCTTCTACTTGAGATCTTTCCTGATCTCTCTAGCTGCTAGTATCTCCCCCCTTTCCACATTTATTTTGTTTTTGTTTTTAGTTTAAAAATTTTTAAAGAGATTACTTGATACAATTTTTAATAATCATTTACTGACATTCTTCAATCCATGTTCTCTCCATCCCCTCTCTCTACTCTCCAAGATGGCAGGTAATATGTGATACATTGCACATATGTTATTATACAATATATTTTCCCATGTTAATTAAGTTGTTAATGAAGACACATATCATTTACACTAGAGAAAAATTCATGAAGGAAATAAATTGAAGAATGATATGCTTCAATGTGCATCCAGACTCTGTCTGTTCTTTCTATAGCAGTGGATAGCCTTTTTCATCTTGAATCCCTTGAAGTTGTCCTGGATTTTTGCATTGCTGATAATAATTATCATTCACAGTTGGTCACTAGGCTTTACTGCTCTTACTCTGTATAAAATTCTTCTGGTTCTGCTCACTTCACTTTGCATTACTTCATATAAGTCTATGCAGGTATTTTTGTGATTATCTTGTTTGTCATTTCGTATGGCATAATAGTATTCCATTGTGGTCATACACCACAACTTGTTAGCAATTCCCCAAATAATGGACATTCCTTCAGTTTTCAGTTCTGGAATTTGGAAGCTTCATCTTCCTGAGTCCAGATCTAGCCTTAGACATTTATTAGCTGTTTGACCCTGGGCAAGTCACTTAATCTAGTTTGCCCCAGTTTCCTCATATGTAAAACGAGCTGGGGAAGGATATGACAAACTACTCTAGTATCTTTGCTAAGAAAACCCCAGATAGGGTCATGAAGGATTGAACATGACTGAATCACCCCAAAAACAACTACTTACTATGTGCTAAGTGCTTTGTGCCATTCATTTGATAAACAAGGCATTTCCTGAGTCTGTTTAGTGAAATTGCCTAGCTAGCTCCAGGTACTCATTTTCCATGTGAACTACTCTAATTGCAAACAATAAATGACTTGATTAGTCTAGGGACAAAAAGGAGAGCCCAGGTTTAGCTTAAAGTTCTGCCAGTTGGGAGGTTTATCAAATCATTAATGGGTAATTACATAGCTCTTTGGCCCTCAAGTTAGGAAGAGATTCCCTAAGGATTAGCCAGAGACTGGGATCTCTGCCTTATCTTTAATCCTGTGTAAATTTTAGCTATTTCAGGGAAGGGGCAGTGGGGAGGAAATAAGCATTTATATAGCACTTACTTTGTGGCAAGCATTGTGCTAAACGCTTTACATATATTACCTCATTGATTCTCCCAACAACCCTGCAAGGCAGTGGTTGGTATTATATCTATTAATCTACTCTTTATGATGCTGAGGCACAAAAACACAATATACAACTTTGTAGTCCATCATAGTTTTTTTTCCATGTTATATAAAACAAAATTACAATAAAGGGACAACTTAAAATATAGCAAGAGAACAAATCATAAATGAATTCCAGGTTATGTGGCCAGTCATAGGGATGGGGAAATTGGAAAAAGAAAGATTTTCTGGAGCTCCTTTAATTCTTACATGCTTGTGGCCAATTTCTTCACTCTTGGAACTTCTCAGGGAGTATTTGTGTTGTTCCAGATCTGATCTATTTTCCAGTGGCTTTTCTCTTATTATCAGGACTTCTCAAGGAGCCCTGCATCAGTCAGAGAGTTAGGCAGCTCACCTGTCTTTCCAGGGAGCACTGTGCCAGTGCCAGATCCAGGACTCTGGACATTGAGAGAGAAGACCTTGAATATTTTAATCCCTTGCATCACTCAATGGATGTTTCTTCAGATATTGATAATTTTTGAAATTAATTTCTCAATAGCATATTCTCACCCCATTTTCCCATCCCATTGATTCTGAACCCTTGGTTATACTTCTGCAAGTCTTTTTTCTGCCCATCTCACTGTCTACTCCTTTGTTCCCATTCTCCTAAGTCCACCTTTTTGTTGTCCAACATCCCACTCCAGATCTACATATACCTTTTACTGTGCTCTCTGGGATGCTACCTAATCCATAAGTAGTGAACTTGCTTTCATCTTGAACCTTTTCTTTTTTAACTCCTATATTATGGAACTTTCTGAAACTTGTTTTTTTTTCCTGATGACACAATATGTTTGGCCATATTTATTGGTACTAAGTGAACTTTCACATGCAATTTCTCTCTATTAATTTCCCCTCAACCCCATACCAATTCCTTGGCAATGATGAGGGTGTTAGAATACTTCTTACTCCCTACTGCCATGACCAGAGGAAGTGCCCATCTTCCACTATTGGTCACTAATTCTCCTTTGAGGTTTATTCAGCCCCTATTTACCACCCAATTAAAATTCTAGTAGCTGTGATCTACTTACCCCCATGATACTCCCCTTCCTTCTTCATTGAGTTCAATGCCTAGATTATAGTCTTTTTATCTTTTTAAATTTCTGACCTCATCCTAGGGGACTTCAGTATGCATATTGATACTCCAACTTTCTATGCTCCTTATTTTTCTCATTTCCCATTATCTTCTCTTCCATTCCATCTAAACTACTTGGAGAAATGGTCACATCCTTGATCTTGCTATCACCTATACAAATATTCCACTTCCTTGTTCATGAACTCTGAAATTCCTTTATGTGATCACAATCTTTTATCATCATATCTTTCCCTCTCCTTGAAGGCTCCTAATTCTGTTCTTCATTTTGACTATAACTTTCAATCTTTCTACCCTCAGTTCTTTTGTGGACTATTATGCCTGCACTAGCTCTTCTTCCTTTCTCATTTTGACTCCTTGCTAAACTATCTATTTTCTGTACTGAACCTATCACTCATCATGCCTTGCCAAGCTCCAGCCTTGGATTACTCCCACTGCCCATGGCCTTCACTCCTATTTGCATGCTGCTGAACAAGGCTGGAGAAAATAATGAAACTATGCTGACTGTGTCTATGACAAATTTATACTATAGAATCTTAACTGGGCCCTAATTATGGCAAGGCAATCCTTTTATACCTTCCTAAAGATTCACTAACCCACTGACTACAGTGATTTTTCCAAACCTTTTTTTCATGACTCCTCGAACCTCTGATGACTCTGCTTCCCACTACCCTCTCAACTAAGAATGTCTTAAAAAAGTTGAATCTATTCCCCAAGACCTCAATCATCTATCTTCATTTTCATCTCACTCAGACAGCCATTATCTTCTCTTCCTCTTACACTTACTTTGCCAAGGCAAGCCTATTCCTGATCCTATTCTGTCCTGAATTTTCCAGCCGATTGCCCCTTTTACGATCGCCACTCTGTTACTAATCTTGACTCTCTCCTTCTTTACTTGTAAACCTCTCTTACTACTTTCCCCAGACAAAATTATGTATCTCCTCATCTTCAAAAACTCCTCATTTGATCTGTTCATTCCTGCCAGCTCTTCTCCAATATCTCTCCTTCCTTTTGCCCATACTTCTTGAGAAAGTCATCTACAATTGGCACCAGCACTCCCTTTCCTCTCCCTTTCTTCTTAACCCTCTGAAGTCTGCATCCTGACCTCATCATTCAACTGAAACTGCCATCTCTGAGTTTTCCATTGATCTTTTAATGGCCAAATCTAATTTCTTTAATCTTCATCCTTTTTGGCCTCTCTGAAGCCTTTGGCACTGTCCCTCATTCTCTTCTCTTGTATACTCTCTCCCTGGGTTTTCAGGACACTGCTTTCTCCTACTTGCCCTCCTACCAGTCTGACTGCTCCTCAGTCTTCTTCTTCTTCTTCTTCTTTTTTTTAGACCCTTACCTTCCGTCTTGGAGTCAATACTGTGTATTGGCTCCAAGGCAGAAGAGTGGTAAGGGTAGGCAATGGGGGTCAAATGACCTGCCCAGGGTCACACAGCTAGGAAGTGTCTGAGGCCAGATTTGAACCTAGGACCTCCCACCTCTAGTCCTCAGTCTTCTTTGATGGAGCTGTGGGGCTCTATCCTTTTACCCCTCTGTACTATTTTACTTAGTGATCTCCTCAGCTCTCATGAATTTAATTGCTATATCCATGCAGATGATTCTTAAATCTATTGAGCAAATTTATATGTCTTCTGACATTCTGTCTCATAAGTCCAACCAACTAGAGACCATCTTGAACTAGATTCTCAATAGGTATCTTAAACTCAACATGTCCAAAACAGAACTAATATCTTTCTCCTCAATCCTTCCTCTCTACTGAACTTTCTTATTACTGGGAAGGACACCACCATCCTTCCAGTTTCTCAAGCTTACGACCTAAGTATTATACTCAACTTCTCTCTTTCACTCATTCCCCATATCTGATCTGTTATTAAATGTTGCCATTTCTACCTTCTCATCTCTTATATGCCCCTTTGTCTCCTTTGATACTGCTGCTACCTTGATGCAGGCCCTTATCCCTTCAAACCTTTTCTAAAACAATAGTCTCTTGGTTGGTCTCCTTGTCTCTAATATCTCCTCACTTTATGCCTTACACAGGTGAGGAATATCAAAGTAATGAGAAGCTGTTGTTCAGTCATTTCAGTCCTGTCTAACTCTTCATAACTGACACAACCTGGGTTGTGACTTGTCCACGGTTACACAGCTAAGTGCCTGAGATTAGATTTGAACTCCAGAAGAGGAGGTTTTCTTTTCTTTTTTCTTTTCTTTTTTTAACATTTATTAATATTCATTTTTAACATGGTTACATGATTCATGCTCCCACTTTCCCCTTCACCCCCCGCACTCCCCCCACCCATGGCCGATGCACATTTCCACTGGTTTTGTCATGTGTCCTTGATCAAGACATATTTCCAAATTGTTGTTAGTTGCATTGGTGTGGTTGTTTCTAGTCCACATCCTTAATCATGTCCACTTCAGCCCATGCGTCCAAGCAATTGTTTTTCTTATATGTTTCTTCTCCTGCAGTCCTTCCTCTGAATGTGGGTAGCATTCTTTACCATAAATCCCCTCAGAGCTGTCCTGTGTCATTGCATTGCTGCTGGTACAGAAGTCCATTGTATTTGAATTTTACCATAGTATATCAGTCTCTGTGTACAATGTTCTTCTGGCTCTGCTCCTTTTGCTCTGCATCAGTTCCTGGAGGTCTTTCCAGTTCACATGGAATTCCTCTAGTTTATTATTCCTTTGAGCACAATAGTATTCCATCACCAGCATATACCACAATTTGTTCAGCC
The DNA here is from genome assembly GCF_016433145.1 of Gracilinanus agilis. Taxonomy (NCBI): domain Eukaryota; kingdom Metazoa; phylum Chordata; class Mammalia; order Didelphimorphia; family Didelphidae; genus Gracilinanus; species Gracilinanus agilis. The sequence goes on from NW_025349010.1 coordinate 8,182, forward strand.
ATTCCCCAATTGAAGGGCATACCCTCATTTTCCAGTTTTTTGCCACCACAAAAAGTGCAGCTATAAATATTTTCATACAAGTCTGTTTATCTATGATCTCTTTGGAGTACAAACCCAACAATGGTATGGCTGGATCAAAGGGCAGGCATTCTTTTATAGCCCTTTGACCATGATTCCAAATTACCAGCCAGAATGGTTGGATCAGTTCCCAGCTCCACCAGCAATGCATTAATGTCCCAATTTTGCCACATCCCCCTCCAACATTCATTACTCTCCCCTTCTTTCATTTTAGCCAATCTGCTAGGTGTGAGGTGATACCTCAGAGTTGTTTTGATTTGCATTTCTCTAATTATTAGAGATTT
>NW_025349011.1:0-4301 GCF_016433145.1 Gracilinanus agilis
GGAAGGAAGGAAGGAAGGAAGGAAGGAAGGAAGGAAGAAAAACATTTTATTTGTATTCAAAGTTTATCAGTTCTCCTTCTGGTGGTATTTCATTATAAATCCCTTTGGAATTATCTTGGATCATTAGATTGATCAAAATAATAAGTTGCTCACAGTTGGTCATCATTACAATATTGCTGTTATTGTGTACAATTAGGTTCTGGTTATGCTAACTTTATTTTTCATCAATTCATAAGTCTTCAAAGTTTTTTCTGAAACCATCCTGTTTGTCATTTCTTATTTTTTTATTGTTAAAAGCATTTATTAATCACCAGTCACATTTGGTACTTGAGATAAAGAGATCAAAACCAAATAGTGTCTGATCTCAATTCTCTGACCTATTTATATAATCACATGATGATGAATAAGAAAATATAGAATATTCAAAACAAATACAAATATTGAATTTTGGGTTTAAGATTAAAAAAAATTTAACAAGCATGAGAATCTTAAGTGCAAAAGAGGGCTCTTTTGCCTAAAGGGACCTTGGGGAACCACTAAGTCCAATCACAAAGAGAAATTAAAGCTTGCTCTACATTGTACACCTGCTAGGTACGCGATCTGAACTCAGGTCTTTCAGACTACAATTCAATGCCCTATCTAATGGGCCATGGTAACTCACTTCACCTCAGTGGTGAAGGAAAGTAGGTATTTGAAGAGATGAATGTGAGGATGAATAGCATCCTAGGAACGAAGATTGGAGACAGAATTTTGTATTTGAAAACAACAAATAGTCAGTATAAATGGCATTGAATTTTGGCCTCAGAATTGGGAAGACCTAAATTTTTGTCCTTACACAGACATTTATAGCCATGATTATGGGCAAATCCTTTAATTTCTCTCAATCTCAGTTTCCTTCTCTGTGAATTGCGTATTATAATAGGAACCTTTCCAGGACTGTTAGGAGGATTAGATGAGATGATGTATGCAAATGGATTTGCAAGCCTCAATGTGATCTATAAATACTATCTATAATTATCAAATAGGTCAGCATGACTAGAATTTAGGAGTACTCCAAAGAAGTAACACATAATAAGTCAAGATAGGTAGCAAATACCGGGGGAAGGGAGGGAGAGAGAAGGGGATGAGGGGCAGATACCTTTCAGTGCCAACTATTAAAGTTTCTATTTTTTCACAGTGGCAAGAAGAAACATGAAAGGAACTCATGGACCAGGAGAAGTTGAAATTGAGGGAAAGGAAGAGGAGTTTCTAATGGACAGTTCCAGAAGGGATAGGAAGAAAAAGAGAGTAGGATTAAAGGTGCAAGTAGAAGGGTTGATATCTAGGAAGGAAAGAGTCCCTCACTATTATGCTCAATACTGGAATAGAGGAGGGACAGAAAACTGGAAGCTGACTGAGATGGAAGAGTGGATCTTTGGAAAGAGGATGTACAATAGAAAGAAGTTCTTTACAGAGTTCAAATTTGACCCTAAATACTTACCAGTTATGTGAACCTGGGCAAGTCAACCAACCTAGTTTACTTCAGTTCCAATTGAACTAGAAATGGAAATGGAAAATCACTCCAATATCTGCCAAGAAAAATCCCAATTTTTGGGGTAAGAAATAACTGAAAATGATTGATCTCTACTCTATCCTACCAATTATTTTCTTTTAAAGATTCTCTGTTGAGAAGGAGTGGGAATGGAGTAGGGAAGAAGGCTCGAGAAGATTCTCAGAATAGGGACCACAGGGATCATGGCAAGTGGAGCAGAGATTCAATTACAGAAGAGCCAAAGGATAAGTTGATAGCAGTTGTGAGTTGAGAACCCTGTAATATTCTTACTTGATCTTGTCAGGGACCCATGTGCACAGAATTATTGTTCTGGATATTTCTGTCCTGTCAGAATGTGGGAGAGAGAGAAAGGAAACAGGAAGAGGAACTCAAAAAAAAGACAAAAAGAAAACTTTTCCTTGGGTTTGAGGGTTTTGCTCTATCTTTTTCCTATCCAACTTTTAGCTGGGAAAAACTATACTTTCCACTAGCTTCTTCTGCTCATACCAGATTACAAAAGGATTGTCATTATGAGCAGGAGTTGATCTATATCTTCAATGGCACTTAATCTAAAATTATCCAGGAGAGTCACCTCCTCTCTAATGGCAAGATTATCAAAATGATTCAAACACAAACCTTAAACTCCTTCCCTTATTTCCAACCATAACCTGCCCCTATAGTGTATAGTATAAACTAAGGAGTAGAAAGTGTAATGGAATGGAGACTACCAAAACAGTCAGAGGTGGGGAGGATAACCTCAGAGTAACATTTTTGGATTCCTCTACTGCCAGGGCCAATAGAAGCAAAGATAGGACATCTAGGGCTTGGATATTAGGCCAACAGGTCAGCATTTCTATTATTTGTACACATACACATACACACAAATATATTCATCCAATAAATATTAATAAATATCTATTTTGTGCAAAACACTGTGTGAAAAGCTGGGGCAGCAAAGATCAAATGAGTCTCTGCCCTCATTCTCAAAGACCATATAATCCTACAAGAGGCACAAGGCATATGCAAGTATATCAAGCATAACTCTCTAAGTGCAAAAGAGTGCATAAAAGTGCTATGAGAAATTTGAGTTGAAATTACTTTCTCCTGCTGAGAGGATTCTTGGAGGAAGTTGTTCTTTATTTGAAATCGGAAGGAAGGAAGGGAGTTCAACAGATAGAGATGGAAGTCATGGGAGTTCATTTTTGACACTAGATATTATGAACACAGGGATTGAAGGAAGACAAAATTAGATGTGGTGAACTACCCAATTTGTCTGAAGGCTAAAGGGAAGAAGGATGAGATAAAGTAAGGAAGGTACTGTGTTTTGCACATAGTAAGCAAATAATATTTGTTGAATTGGAAGGCAGTTTTTAATAGCTCTTATGGAGAAGTCAGGGTGGATTAGTGGATTGATTAAATGAGTTCCTTAAACCCCTAACATAGATTATAGGTAATAGACTTTTGTTTGAAAGCATCAAAACTAGCAAGTATACATAGATTTAATGATTATAAAATGTAACTAATGAGTAACCCCTAAATTCATATAAATATATCTAACCCTGGGGCTGTCCAAAGTGTCATTTTCTCTGTTTGGCTTATTGCTCTTAATTGGGATTATTTTATAATATGTAAATCTATCATATACATGGCATTGTTCATAGCTTGGTGTTCCTAGTTGTAGGTAATGGATTTTGATAGAATCACAGAATTTGAGAAATAGAAAGGACTTTGGTGGTCATCTAGTCCACCCACATATGAAAGTAAACCACTGTATAAAATGCTGTACAAGTTGTCATTTTGCCTTTTTCAATGTGGCCAATTCTGCATTTAAAGAAGTTCTTCTCTTCATTGGATTTTGTTTCTTTTTTACCAATTGGCTTTTTCTGGTATTAATTTCTTTAGTACTTTTTATGCCTCTTTCACAAAGGTGTTGATTCTTTTTTCATAATTTTCCTGTAACATTGTCACTTATTTTTTTCCATTTTTCAGCAACCTTTTTTATTTCACTTCTAAAATCCTTTTTGAGGCCCTTCATTAATCTGTTTGTCATTTCTTATAGCTCAATAGTATCCCATAACAATGAGATAGCATAATCTTTTCAGTAATTCCCTAGTTGATGGGTATCCACTCAATTTCCAATTCTAATCCATCACAAAAAAGCTATTTTTGTATATATAGATTCTATTCTTTCATTCTTTGATCTCATTGGAATATAGATTATTAGTTGTATTTCTGGGTCAATTAGTATGCACAATTCTATAGCCCTTTGTATATAGTTAAAATTCTTTTTTCTCTAAAGGATAGCCCAGTCCACAACTCCACTAACAGTGTATTAGTGACAGAATTTTCCCAGAACCCCTCCAACATTTGTTATTTTCCTTTTTCTGTTATATTATGTGTGAATGGGTACCTGTATTATTTTAATTTACATTTCTCTAATCAATAGTGACTTAGAGCATTTTTTGGAAACAATTATTTATGTATTTCTTGGATTTTCTTTTCTGGAAACTTCCTATCCATATACCTTGACCTTTTTTTAAATTGGGAAGTGGCTCAGATTTGTAAATATTTGACTCAGTTCTCTATGAAAAATTATATCTTTATCATTAAAACTTATTATAAAAATTCATTCTCAGGTTCCTGATTTCTTCTTTTGGTTGAAGTGGTTTAGATTGCACAAAACATTTTTAATTTAATGTAATCAAAACTATGTTCTATCCTTTCCATTATCCTCTCTATCTTTTGATTATTTATAAATTATCCCTTTATC
>NW_025349012.1:0-5372 GCF_016433145.1 Gracilinanus agilis
TTTTTTTTTAATTTTCCATGGTTGCATAAATCATGTTCTCTCCTTCCCTTCTCTCTTCCCTCCTGGAGCTGACAACTGTTTTCTTATTATAATTCTTGTTACTAATTGGTTCCTGCCTTCTAGGAGTTGAAGTTTAAATTGGTGGGGCTCTTGTTATATATCTAGGAGAGAGAGTGAGGCTGATGACTTTGTGTAGCTTTGCCTCACTTAAATGCAATTCTTGCACAAGTCAAGATGCCCTTGGTCCTCTTCAAAAAGTAAGGACAAACAAGAAGAAGATGATGTTATTCAGGGCAGAAAATCTCTGAGGACTGGAATAAGAGTCCATATTTCAAGTTTCTTCAAACCATTCTGCAATATGTGATATTATCTCCATTTTTCAGACAAGTAAATTAATGGTCAGAGAAGTTAGCTGTTTTCTTCTTGGTCACACAGCTAATGCTATTACTCCTACTATTAATTCTATTGGTTAGTAGTCTCAGATGTAAGATTTAAGTTAATTTCCAATACTTCAAGTATTATATTTTATAAAGTTTATTATCTAATAAAATAGAACCACGTGACTCAGTTTTTCTACCTCCTCAAAAAGCCTCCACCAAAGGTGCGACAGGAACACAAGAGAGTGAGAGATGGAACTCCACAGAATTTATATCCTGTCTATGTCAGCATGTAATGATAGGAAGAGAGTGAGGTCCTGGGAATCATATATTTTTTTAGGGCAACAGATTCTAATTACACAGTCCCCCCTGGGATCCTTTGGGAGACTAGTCTCCCAAATGGGTCATGTAAACATAATATTGCAATAATTTGGGGATAAAAGGGAAAGAGAACAAAACTAATGATTGCTAGGTGCATTGACAAAAAAAAAACAATTAGGGGGCAGTCCCATTTGGCATAAAAGTGTACACTCAAAACAAATGCATTCAACTCCCTTCAGCTCAGTTTCACTACATCCCAAAGTTCATTCTGGATCTTTTGGTACAGTGGAAGATTTCTGCAGACATTTCCATGGTGCCTTCTCCAAGGAATTCACTTCCTGGGTTCTGGGAGGTAGCAAGTTTCTTATCCTAAAATTACTTTCAAACAAGAAAAACTCTTATAGAACTAAAATTTTATGACAATTATACAATCCCCTCTGAGTGGGGTTTTGACAAACACACAGATCAACTCAGGATACATTAATTTTCACTAAGAAGACAGATAAAAACAGTAGTATAGCAGCTAATTCCAGAAAACCTTTTGGGTCTAAAATGTCACCATATATATCTCATCCATTACATTTTTATAAATGCAGAGGTGGGGATTATAATAGTGCTATAGCACTTCACTTCAGCTACTAAATGGACCCTTACCTCTTGTTACAAACAACTCAAAGGTACTTTTACAATGGTATTTTCTCCAGTCCAGTCATATGGGGAGATACAAATAAAGACAATATAATAGCACATATATCTAATTGTCAAAAAACAGTAACATAAAGTGACATATTGTAACAGAACTTAAATTAAAATTTTAAAACAAGCAATCAGCACTATGCTCAGTGCAGAATTCTCCCTCTTTGGGAGATCCCTGAGGTGGAGCAAAGGAATCTAGATGGGTGATGATACTGGGGAGGTGAAGGAACTTTAAAGAGTCTGGAGGTGACTTTTTAAGACTTTTCAGACTTCATTGTTTTATGGAAGTCTCTGTATCAGAATTGGAAAAAAGGACTCTTGAATTCAGTACTTATATCCTATCACATATACTGTATTTGCTCCACCTCAGGGATCTCCCAAAGAGGGAGAATTCTGCACTGAGCATAGTGTGGAGGAATCTCATTTGGGATATGTTGCAGAGACTGGGCAGGCCAGAATGGCAAGGGGGTGTAGGGAGATGAATTTCTCCCCTGAATTTTAGGATTATTCAAGCTAATCACAAGGAACAGTAGAAAGAAAATACATCCTAAAACTGGGAACTGTTTGAGATAGGTAATGCACTGCTCTTTCATAAAGTGGGCCATGCTTGTAATTCTACTTCCTGTCAATAGTTTAGAAGAGTAACCTTCCTTCCCCTACACCCAGGGGTAAAAATGCCAGGGAACCATTTGCTTCCCCTGCCACATGGACAGGGAGTTAAGAGGGAAGAAGTGTCTCCTTGGGTAAAAGCCCTTTAAGAGGCTAATTATTGCCTAAGAGAAATACACCTAGGCTTCCAAGGCAAGCAGCAAGCAAGCATTCGGGTGTTGGCAATGTGAGGGAAAGAGGGATTTATACTTTTCCAGCTCCCTGGAGAGTGGCTCCAAGGACTCTCAGTTTGTCTGTTCTAAAAGAGCAATCAGCAGCAGCAGGCAGTAGCAGTAGCTCAGCTGGGACCACCCAGACAGTTTGTAGTAGTAGGAAGATTGGCAGCAGCAGGTGGAAAACTCCAAAGAGAGGCCACAGTAGGAGAAATGTGGTTTCTTTTCAAAGTAATCTACTCCGACAGAATTAAGGGTTCTAAACCCCACTTCTGTGGTTGTCATAAGTGTAAGATTTAAATTAATGTCCAAAACTTCAAGTATTATATTTTATCAAGTTTATTGTCTAACAAAATAGAACCACATGACTATGTTTTTCTACCTGTTCAAAAAGCTCTCTTCACCAAATCCCCAACAGGAAGACAAGAGAGTAAGAGATGAAACTCCACAGAATTTATATCCTGTCTACTTCAGCACATAAAGACAGGAAGAGAGTGGGGTGCTGGGAATTGTAGTTTTTTTAGGGTAACAGTTTCTAATTACACACAGAACATTAAACATAAACAAATAATTATAGAATATTGATTGATGTGTTCCAAGACTGTTTCTATTTGGATTCCATCAAACAAGATGAGAAGAATGAGATAAATAATTACAGTACTAATTATACATTTAAATAGTCTCTTAAAGTTTGATTACTATGTATTATCTCATTTTTAATTTATTTTTTAATTTTTTATTGTCATGCAAAACACACTTCCATATTGGTCACTGTTGTAAGAGCAAAGTCATACATTACCAAAACCCCCAAATAAAACCATAAATGCACTCATATGAAAGACACCTTTCAGGATTGTTCCAGATCAGTGCATTGCTGTATTCATTTTTTAAAAAGTCCTTATTGACACTAAGTGTTGGTTCCAAGACAGAAGAGCAATAAAGGCTAGGCAATGGGGGTCAAGTGCCTCGCCCGGGGTCACACAGCTAGGCAGTGTCTGAGGCTAGATTGGAACCCAAGATCTTCTTTTCTAGACCTGGCTCTCAATCCACTAAGCCACCTAGCTGCTCCTGTACTATTGCATTTTGAACTTCCCAACAATCCTGTGAATGAGGTGCTATTATTATTTTAATCTTCCAGATCAGGAAACTGATGCTCAAAAAGATTCTGTTTTTCTCCCATTGGTTGGCATTCACAACTAGTATCAGAACCAAAACTCAGACCCTCTCCTTCTGATGCCAAAACCACTGCATTCTCCATCCTTTCATACCACCTTTCACAGAGTATATTGATGACTATCAAAGGTTAGTTTTGTACTTGGATTTGAGATGGGGCGGAGTGAGCAAACATGTGTGTGTGTTTGTGCACATACACACTTGTGTTTGTGTGGTCTGTCTGGACATAGCAGGTAGTTATATAAACATAGAGAATGTGTTAAGGCCTTTGAGGAGGACCTCAGGGACAGAAGTAGTTCAGCAGAGGCTCTTTCCTGTTGGGGACCTGGCATTTGGGCAGTGAGAAGCCCAAGGTCCCCTCCTGCTCTGAAGCTGTGATCCTCAGACCAAATGCTGGGGGTTGCTCCAAGGAAAGGTTATTTTCAGTGCTTTTTTGCTGGATGCTTTACAAACAGAAACTCTCACTTCTAGAGAACAGAGTGGACTAGAATGCTGAAGTTAAAAGCAACTTTGAATTTTTAGTTTAAATCCCTCATTTTACATTTTACACAAATTGGATGACTTGGCCAAAGGCATGTTGGTGGTAAATTAATTAAAATAAAAATAAAAATTCTTCAGGTTGGCATTGAAAACCTTTCACTATCTGACTCTTTTCAAGTTTATTTCACATGGTGTATATTGCAGCCAAATAGGGTTATTTGTAATTTCCCAAACTTGGTGTGCCATCTCCCACCTCTGTGCCTTTGAAAGGAATGCATTGTCTGCTCATCTCTTAGAATTCTACACTTTCTTCAAGACTCAGTCCATGTAGCATCTTCTATGGGAGAGCTTTCTAATCTTTCAGGCTCTTAAGAGTCTCTCCCTCTTCAGGTGATCTACTAAATGTTTTTCCTTTTTACATCCTATATCATTCCTGTAGAGTAAGCACCTTGAGGGGAGACTCTGGGTTTTGTTCTGCCTTTGTGTTTTCTGCCCATAGCATAGAGCCTTGTACATGGCTGCTTTTTTTTTTAACCTTTACCTTCTGTTTTTGAATTGATTCAAATATCACTTCCAAGGCAGAAGAGTGATAAGGGCTTTGGGATTAAGTGACTTGCCTAGGATCACACAGCTAAAAAGTATTTGAGACCAGATTTGAACCTAGAACTTCCATTTTGAACACCATCTCCAGGTCTGGTTCTCTATCCAATGAACCACCAAGTTGTCTCCATAGTTGGCATTTAATATGTGCTTATTGGATTGCATTGAATGGGGCCTTTTGAAGATCTTCAGCTACTTCTAAAGCAGGAGAAGAATTTTAGCCTTCTTCAATTAATATAACTTTGACTACTCAGGACGGGGAGAGAAGATGGCACCCAGGAAGAGTAAGATGGCAGTGCTGCTGGCCATGCTTATGGATTATGAATTGTAACTAGTTAACTTTGTTTTTGAGACAAGACTATAAATGGGCCCCATTCCACCCTCAGTTCCAGTGGCATGGCATGCTATATAGAGGATACGTTTTCCTATGCCCCATAACTTTGTGTGCCCATGACAAGTGCCTCATAGCATTAACCCAGTTTAGCTCCTGGTAGACATACTAAGATGGGGATAATTCAGGAAATTCTCTTGCTGAACTCTATTTCTTGATAAATGTTGAGACTACATTATATGTACCTGTATATGTATTTCTGCATGCATATGATTAAAGCATTTAATAGGACTATTACTTAGGGGCAGCTAAGTGGCTCAGTGGATTGAGAGCCATGGCTAGAGATAGGAAATCCTGAGTTCAAATCTGGCCTTGGACACTTCCTAGCTGTGTAACTCTGGGCAAGTCACTTAATCTCAGATGCCTAACCCTTACCACTCTTTTGCCTTGGAACCAATATGCAGTATTGATTCTAAAGCAGAAGATAAAGATTTAAAAAATATGAATATTAATTTATCTCTTTGGAACTCTGTTATATTATTTTAAGTAAAGAAATAAACTGTTGTCTTTATA
>NW_025349013.1:0-3409 GCF_016433145.1 Gracilinanus agilis
ATATAATAATATATATATTATTATTATAGACACTTAATAGCTATGTCCCTGGGCAAGTCACTTAATGCCAGCCATTTGCCTCAATTTCCTTATCTGTTAAATGGGTTTAGAAAGGAAATGACAAGCCACTCCAGTATCTTTGTCAAGAAAACTCTAAATAGGGTCAAAGTCAGACATGACTGGAAAACAACTCACCAACATTGTTATTATTATTATACCATGCTGTCTGTCATCATCTTCGCCAAATGTTTATTGAATTGTTATCATTGTGAGTTTTTCATTGCTTGCCTTGTCATGGTCGAAGTCAGTCTTGTACAAATTTCCCAACATTTCACATTCCTGCCTCTCACCAGATAGTCCAAGGCTACTGGATTACTTTGCCTGTGGGAGTCAGTACTGCATAGATCTGACAGACATAGAAACCAGGAAATTCAAAGTGATGGCTCCCAAAGTGCCATAAATCAGTCCAGCTTTCATCTTGTAAAGTCAACACCACATCTGCACAGTTAAGAGTCAACATACCATCTCTCTAACTGCTACCGTAGAGCTGCTTTGGGAAATGTTAGAACACACTGGAAGTTCACAGGACCATAGAGACCATCTAGTCCAATCCCCTCATTTCACAGATGAGGAAACTGAAGGCCAGTGATGTGAATGACTTAGCCCAGTTCAGAGAGATAATAAAGAGCAGAGCCAAGCTCCTACTCCAGGACCTTTGATTCCAGATCTACAGAGCTTTCCACTGAACCACATGGCCTCACATGAAGTTACCATGAAAAGAAAGTACTGGACAATAATGCCTCTCCTTTGGTGACATGTTCCAGATTCAGCTTTGTCAACAATTAGCTCTCTGGGTTTAGAAAAATCAGTTTACCCAGTTCCCTTATAAGTCCAAAAAAGGGCAGGGGTAGATTATAAGATGATTTCTAGCTCTCTAATTCACTGTCTTCTTTTTTAAGTGTCCTGATCATGATAGAAATAAAGTTTAGTTGTAGTAACATAGTTAGGATTATCATGCCAAAACCCTTTAAAGAATATATTTTTATGGAATCACAGCATCTCTAAGCCAGAAAGGATTTTAGGAGACACCTAGTCCAATATGTTCCTGGTTGTGATTCCCTTACATAAAAACTCCTTCAGGGCAAGAACTAGGAGTCCTTGGCATACAGTAAGTACTCAAATGTTTCTTCAAGTGAAATATTCATGGTCAACTTCTACCTTCAGGCCTTCAGTGATGGGAATCCTACCATCTCCTTAAATAGCCTGTTTCTCTCTTGAGCTCATCATGTGGTGGTTAGGAAATTTTGTTTTACATCACACCAAAAATCTGTTTTTCCTCAATTTCTTATCTATACTTAACTATTACTCCCCAAATTGCTTACCCTCCTCTAATTATCCTTTTATTTGTCAATATCCTTCCTTAAAGTTGATAGAAGTGAACCCAGTATTCCAGTTGGGCTAGCAAAATCTGAGTAAGCTGGAATTATCATTTCCTTGAACTCAATGCTTCTCTTAATGCTTTCAAGGATTATATTAGCTTTCTTGGCTATAGCATCACATTGTTAAGTGAAATTGGCCTTTCATTCATGCACTCACTCATTCATTCATTCAGTAAACATTGATTAGGCTGTTACTATGTGCCAATCATATCTACCTTCAAAGGGGTTAGAGTTGGTAACCAGGGAGGCATTGACAGAGGCTAGTTCCCTCATGAAATGCCATAATAACTGCCACAAATTTTGAAACCTGTTTACCATACTTATTTCTTCATATGCCATAGTTATTTATGATTTGTAAACATTAATTGTGGAAGTGGCAGATTTTTATAATAATAATAATAATAATAAGAAGAAGAAGAAGAAGAAGAAGAAGAAGGACATTGGAAATGCGTGATTGTAAAGGAAGTATGATGCTGACCTCATCTACACAACACCAAAACGTCTGGATGATTGCCATCTGAGTATGTGGGCCAAACATCTGGATGGTTGTCTCCATCTTGTACAAAATACTAAGAAAAGTGAGTGAATCTTTCCATTTGTTTCCAGAATGAAGCTGGCCTCATGTAAACACAACCACTGTAAAATAATTGAATCAGTATGTTTACATTTTCTCGCCTTTCCCCACCTAACCGCAGCTCCCTCCTCCTCGGGCATCATCACTATTTGATTTTAGGAAAAGAGAAGAATGGAAAGATGAGAGAAAAGAAGAGAGGAAAAGATAAGCCAAGGGTAGGAGGTTTGCTCTTCAATGAGGAGCCTCTCCTGCCAAGCAAGGTAGTCTCCAAAAGAAGAGAAATGCTCCTCCTTTCTCTATGTCTCTTTCTCTCTCTCTTTGCCTTTCTGTCTATCTCCATATTGTTACATTTCTATCTCTTGTCTCTTCCTCCTGATCCCATTCTCCTCTCATCATTGCGATCTGGGGATGGCATCTGCTGTGGTAAGAATCTTTTCCTCCACTCCTATCTCTTCTGCATTTTAATCTCTATCCAGTTCAGTCCTGCCCCACCATAGACCTATTCCCCTCATTCTTCCAGATCCATTGGGCTTGCTGGAATCCCTTCATGAGTAAACAAACTCCTTTCTTTCTGATTCTCTTCATTTCACTTTTCTCATATTACATTTACAAAAATGTGATTATATCTCTCTCTGGGGAGTTAAAAAGGATTCCCTGACTATCTTGTCCCATACTTGGTGATCTTTTTCTCAAGCTCATTCTTTTATACATGGGGCTAGGAAGAGGAAGAGGAAGTGAACTCTTTCTATTCTCAAGGCTATTTCCCCATTAAATATTTTGCCACCATTACTCAGCATCTTCCCTTTTACATTACTTCCATTTTTATATGTTGTTCAATTAAAAGTCTTGTAATCATCTACCAGCTTCCAGGAATTCAAGTATGTGGCTAAATCTTCCTCTACAATCCAAACCATGCCATTGAACTTGGAGCCATTTAGTTAGATGGATAGATAGATAGATAGATTTTTTTAAAACTGCCTAGTTTTTTCAATTCCCTCAATACCTATGACTTACATCTTTATTTCACAGTAGCTATCCATAGGGATGGTCTCATAATTATGCTGCCTTCAGGATCCAGATCTCTGAAATTCCTCTCAGAGCACAATCTTCCTATTCTTCCAGTTCCCTCTTCTTTCCTTATCCTTTTGCAATTAATCTTCATCCTTCCATCTCAACCTATTATTCTAGTTCATTACCTTGATTCTGGCCTCGCTTTGTTCTTTTCACAGAATTGACCCTGGGGTTGTCCAGTTCAATCTGCTTTCTCAGTTGCTGAGCCCTGCTAAAAAAATATGTCATACAACTATTGACTAGGACCATTAACCTAATCTCAACTACTAGAACCTTATGACTGCAAAACTCTCTCTCTCTCTCTCTCTCTCTCTCTCTCTCTCTC
>NW_025349014.1:0-2418 GCF_016433145.1 Gracilinanus agilis
CCTTCCTTCCTTCCTTCCTTCCTTCCTTCCTCCTATCAGACAGACAGAAGGGCAAGAACTAGGTATATCTAAGATCAGATTTCAACCCAGGTCCTTCTTACTCCAGGATCAGTTCTCTATCCACTGAACCACCTAGCTGCCCCTAGTCATGGGGAATTATTTTTTAAAAAAGAACAAGTGGTTACAGGACTTTGCCTATAACTAGAACTGGAAGTATAGCTACCATGATGCTGTAATAAAATGAAGGTACCATGAATGGGTTCCTAATATGGAGTAAACCACTACTTGAAACATTGCATTTTTTTCCCCTCTAGGCTGCTCACCCAATTGTCTGAGTTGAATTCTTTCACCTCTCAATCTCAGTCCCCACCCAATGTATACAGAGGCACATGATTTAGTGAATCTATTGCTTTTGAACATAGGGTCCTTTTGCAACCTGTTCCCTGGATCTGGTATCTCATGGATTTCTGGCATGAATTTTTTGCCTGTCTGACCAGTTGCATATTAGGTCCCTATAATAGAGCATTGTCCTTGGACAATGCCAGCCTGAGTCCCATTAGGGTCATTGACACTTTCACACCTGTTAATTTCTGGATAATATTTAGCATAACTTGGCTTCCTTTCTACCTTTGTAGAGACTTTGGACTTGAGGGACAGGAGAATTCATTTAACTACTATTTGTTAAGCTCCTATTATGTTACCCAGCATTATTCTGGGAACTGGGGGAAATACAACGATTATATAGGACATGGTCTTTGCCTTCAGGATGCTTACTATCTTGTAAGTTTAGCTTGTTGAGACATGGTCATTTCACACTAAATTTTTATGGGCTCTGACTTAAGGTTAAGAGATACAGTGTTCTTATAGATGTGCAAATATTGGCAAGTTTGCCTGTTTGCATCACACAATCCCATTCCTGACCATTTGAGTTAACCAGCTACCAGAGGTGAGGAAGGTAGTCAGAGTGAAGAGTACTGGTCTCGAAGTCGCGAAGACCTTTGCATCCCATCTCTATCAGTGATTATGTGACTTTGGACAAATTACTTAACTTCTCTAAGCCTCAACTTTCTCATCTGTAAAATAGGTATAATACCTGTTGTATCTCCCAGAATTATTGTGAGATGCAAATGAAGTAATATATGTAAAGTGCATTGCAAACTTTAAAGTGACACATACATTTTTATTATTATTATTAGCCTGTGACTTAAGAGCTAGTTAACTAACAGAGTTTAAGGGTCATGGATTCATCTCTGATTTTTGGAGGATTGACCCTAACTTTTTTCTTCCTGTCTTTTGAACAAGACTTCTCAGACATAGGTTTCATTAATCTAATCAATTGTTCTTTTTTCCCTCCCTCCTCCCTTTCTCTTCTTCCTTCCTTCCTTTCTTCCTTCCTTTCTTTCTTCCTTCCTTCCTTCTTTCTTTCCTTCCTTCCTTCTTTCCTTCCTTCCGTTCTTCCTTCCATCCTTCCTTCCTCTCTCCTCTCATTTTTTCTCTATTTCATAACTCACATCTTCCTTACTTGAAGTCTTTGAGCTGAAGAAGAGCTCAAATATTCTCAGACATGGGATGTTTTCATAGTGCCATTCAATTATAGTTTTCAGACCTAATGATTCATGTCTCTTCTTCCCTAATGGAACTAAGGCTATGAATCAGATCTCTAACAACTAAGGATATGAATCCATTCTCCAAGAGAGTCATCCTTTTCCTTGGGTTTTCTTTAATTGATGAGTAATTGTGAGATTAACTTTCAATAAAAATGCATATGATGATACTAGACCCAGAAACACATAAGGAGTCATAATGAAGATAATCAGCACTGAAAGAAAAGCACATTCAGTGCCCCTCAGAAACATTCAATGCTTAGGACAGGACGCTCTTAAAAACACTATATTCCATTTGAAACTGCAAGAAGAATGGAGATAAACAGCAGATAAGTGTCCCAATTGGAACTTAAGGCAGAAGTTTGACACTAATGATGCATAAATGACTTGCATAAAATGATATTGAACAAAATCTCAAATGAAAGTAAGCAAACTCATGAAATTGCATTAGGTAAACTTTCAAACTTTAGTGTACATCTTAAGCAAGACAGGATTCAAATTTCTGTACTATGATTCTTTAATGGATCTGAGAACTCACTGTTAATGGTGAAGTCTTCCAATACTCCTATTTCAGATGACACTGTGTCACATATACAATACTATGAGATTCATATAAAAGAGATATGTCCAACAGCCTACAAAGGTAAACAAAAAAAACTGCACACATTAAACAAATGGGCTAAAAATGCCCACATGACTATGAAATATATTTGTTTATTTAGTTTTTATTCATTTTTTCATTTTCATTTTCATTCATTTATTCATTTAGTTAATCCATATGTATAATGTATATATATATACATATATATATATA
>NW_025349015.1:0-9441 GCF_016433145.1 Gracilinanus agilis
AGGGAGGGAGGGAGACGGAAAGCATGGAATCCCTGCAAAATACAGGGACATTGCATTCTGTCTCTACATAACAGAAGGAAGGAAGGAAGGGAAGAAAGGAGGAAGGGAAGAAGGGATGGAGGGAGGAAGGAAAGAAGGAAGGAAGGAAAGAAGGAAGGAAGGAAGGAAGGGAAGAAGGGAGGAAGGGAGGGAAAAAAATTCCCTTTTTAAGACAATCATACAGAGAAGACATACATAAAAAAATATTTAGGATAGGGCCATGCTTTTTTTTTTTTCTGGACCATTCCTAGACTACATAATACTTTGATGTTCATGATATCCTGTTCTCTGATAAAAAGCCAAATCTCTCAGTTTTTAGAGTCTCTTATAGTACTCTTACTAGATTCTAGTTTCTGACACTAGTACTGTTTCTAGGATGCTAGTTCTTGGCCCATTCAAAGAATCTCAGATATAGAAGGGACTTCAGGTTCCAGAGACCATCTATTTTAAGCCATACCTAAACTATATCCTCCTCTATGAGAACAACCAATGAGTGGTCTTCTGGCCTCTACTTGAAATACTCCAAATAAGGGGAAACTCACTACCTTAGAAGTTAATATATTCCCATTTTTATAACCTTAATGAACAGGAAGTTGTCTTATATGAGTCTCTTGGCATCATTGTTCACCTATCACTCTTAGTTCTGCTAGTGCCACTGACAAAGCAAAACAAATCTAATCTCTCTTCCATGCATTAGCTTTACAATTTTTTGTAAATAATTTTGTAAAAACAATCCGTTAATCATGGATCCCTAGAATGGGAGAAGCTAAATGCATTGAGGTCCCTCTGGACTCAATTCACTTTAATATTGTTTCTCCTCAGATTTAGGCATACTTCATCTTGAATGTAGCTCTCCATTTAAGGTCCATAGTTTGATTATATCACGATCATTTCAAATGGATTTCTCTTGTGGCTAGTTGCTTCTCTCTTCTTCATTATATGTGAACACTTAAAACATAGCCTGACATATAGTGGTTACTTAGTAAATGTTCATATACTGACTTTATAGTTACAACAGTAATTGTGCAGAGGGCGGCAGGTTCTACAAAATAAGTAGCTTTTGTATCAGGCTTTAAGGTTTGCAAAACACACTATGTGCATTATCTCACTTGAACCCCATAAGTGGCCTCATGAAGTGAGTGGTTACAGTCTTATTATCCCTGTTTTACAGATGAGGAAACTGAGACTTAGAGAGATAAAGTGATTACACGATTTCACATAAATAGTTGGTATAAAACATAGAATCTGAATCTAGTTCTTCCTGACTCCAGGTCCAGCCCTCTATCTACTTACCAGGCCATGTTGCTTCTACTTGTAGAAGAATGGAAAACCAATATTTAAATGAGTGGAAATATAATAAAATACACTTACTGTTAAAACATTGCAAAGGAATGTTTTTTAGTTTTTTTTCTTTTTTCTGTCAATCTTGTTAAGGTTCTTTTAGGATCCTAGAATCATCCTTTAATAAAGATGAAGATGGAGAAGCTTCAGGAGATTAGGATGAATATATGCAGATCTCAGGACCTCCCCTAGGTGGCATTATTTGTGTTGATTAAATCTTACCTCATCACAATATTCTGAATACCACCTTCCCTCTGAATATGATGGAAAGAGTCTAGAACCCTGTATCCAACAGCCCTGGAAAGAGCAGCTTTTTCTGTACTAAAAGGAATTATCTTGGGGGACTTTTCTCTTTGTATCTCTAGCACTCAGCCTGATATTTATACATAGTTAGTACTTAATAAATGCCTTTTCATCCATTCAGTCATTTATACCCCACCCAAGATATTGTCAGCCATATAATTCATATTCTGTAAATTCTTGCAGAGCATAGAAAAGTTCCATACAGTCTCTGTTTACTTAATCAAAATTTGCTGCTAGTAAGAATGTTCTAAAAAAGAAAAGATGGTAATTACGTAGTAAATATAGCATGATTCCCTAGTTTCCCAACTCATGCCTCTCCCTTTTGAGGGGCAGCATGGTACAAAGGAGAGATCTCTGGAGTCAAAGGAGCTGGGTTCATGTCCCACTTCTGCTGCTTACCATCTGTAAGACCTTGACCAAGTTTCTCAACCTACATGGGCCTGTTCCTTTAGCTAAAAATGAGAAAATTAGAATAGATGGCTTTGGATGACATTTCTAGCTCTTGATCCAAGATCATATATATTTTGGACACATAAGAAAGAAAAGGCATTTTATTTAGCCATGGAATGGAAAGGTTGCTTAACGAAGACACAGCAGTGATTCAGTTGATCATAGTTTTCCTGCCATTGTTTTTGGTCACACTAAAATACCAGTTTAGCAAGATCATATTTCTTAATATGCTTTCATTCACTTGGCAGTATACTCCATACCTTTCTTTCATTCTATGTCTTCCATGTCTGAAGCAATCAACTTTTTCTTCCTCCAGTGCCTTCCTGAATGTTTACCTCCTCCAGTAAAGTTTCTTTTGAATTAGTAGGTTGTGGTAGTGAATTCCTTCTCATTCCACACTACTACTTGATAAAGGAAAAGATATATGTAACATTATGGTATTCAGGGTACTTCATGACCTAGTGGAATGCCATTTTTTCTTTCACCAGAAAACCCTGAGACTGATACACCCTATTGTCCATTTTTATTGAAATTTTTGAGATTACTTGACCCTCATCACCTCTTTTCTCTGGATTTTTCACTACTCCCAAATTATATCAGAGGGGGAACATAACCACATTTCATTTCTCTGAAACCTTTGGATATCTCTTGATCCCTGAAAACATGGGAGCTTTCCTTTTTTGTTTGCTTGGGTTTTTTTTAAGTTTCACTTACTAAAGGCAAGGAAGATACAATAATAATTTAAAAGGAAAGTCCTTGCTAGAAGTCCTAGATTTCCATACAAAGACCAAGTATTTAAAATTTTCAGAGATCTCCTTTGCGGTCTTCCATGACACCTATAGGGAAGCCAGTTTCACTCTCTCTTTAGCTTCCTTTTATGTTCTTCATGATACCTTTTTTCAAGGTTGACCATGGAATTATACACTCTTAGAATTTGTAGAGTCCTCATTGGTCATCCAATGGGTTGTCCTTGACCCAAATCATGAATCCAATCTATAACATCCCAGATAAATATTAATATAGTTCTGCTTAAATACTCCTGGTAAAAAAGTAACTCATTACTACATTCTCCTACCCAAGGAAGCCTATTCCATTTTAAGATAGCTCTAATATTAGGAAGTTTGGGTAATTTTTCCTAATCTTGAGCCAAAAATCTGCTCCCCTATATATTGATCTTAATTGTCCCCTACAGGGCCACCAAAACAATTTTATGCCCTTTTCCATATGCCAACCTTTCATATATTTATGACTCTCTAAATATTAGTAGTACCATTTGTTCCAATTGATAAAAAAAATTTCTTGGCATTTCCAAATATTCTTAAATTCCAGTTCTTCTTTAAGTCTTCTCCATGCTAAGCAATCTTTTCCCATTCAACCATTTTCCACATGACATCATTTTAAGTTTCTTCACCATCCTGGTTGCCTTCATCCAGTCGCCTTTATTCTACCTTGTCAGTATCCTTTATGAAATATCACATGCAGAAGGGGACCCCAAAATGATATTATTGGCATTAATAAAAGGCTTTATAATTTGTAAAGTATTTTACACATATCCTCACAATGACCCTGTGAAGAAGGTATTATGGGTATTATTTTCCTCACCTTCCATTTGAAGAAACAGAAGTTCCAAAAGGTTAAGATGGTATGTCTCAGAAATAGGATATGGACCTAGGTCATCTTGTCTCGAGATATATTACACTGCTTCTTAGTGTGAACTGCAAATGTAATCTGATCAGGACATAGTCTAGCAAAGATTATCACTTTCCTCACTCTGTGCCCTATAATGGTGTCAGAGTAGCTTGAGATCTCAACAGCCCTTTGACTCTTGTGTCATACTGGCAAGAAATGAAGACTTTGTAAGATACTCCAAACCTACATATTTTTTAAGTGAGCTGCTGACCTCCCCATGACCAAAAATAATAATATTTGTATACTATGGTGCCTGGTATATAGTAATACGTGCTTAATAAATACACATTCCCTTCCTTTTCTCTTCCCATTAAATGACTAAAATTGGGTTGTTGTTTATTCTTTAGTGAATCAGTCGTATTTTACCTTTATGATCCCTTTTGAGGTTTTCTTGACAAAGATCCTACAGAGATTTTCCATTTCTTTCTTTAGCTCAGATGAGGAAATTGAGGCAAACGGGGTTAAGTGACTTGCCCAGGGTCACACAGCTACTTTGTATCTGAGGCCAGATTTGAATTCAACACTTTCTGACTCCGGGGCCATATCCACCATGCCACTTGGGTGTTCCATGATAAGTCCTATCAAGCTGGAAAAGAAATGGTATTAACTCAAGCCTAACTTTATGTCTGGAAAACTCAGTTGACAGAAGTGTCCCATGTCTCGGACTCCACAATCTGCTTTCCCAAACCTCAGCTTTTAGCATAGAGTCCCAGAATCTCCACGTATGTCCTTCTTACTTCTCCCACTCCTTACAAGGCTTTTTTCCCCAAGTATAAAGCCACTCTATCCCAGTTTATAGTTCTCTTTTTCACCTTTAGTCTTCCTGGTCATGGAATGAGGGGAAAAATAGACCACTTCTCTCAGTTTTCTTCATAGAAAGATACCCTAACCCACCTCAAGCCTCTGGAATTTTTTTTTATCAGATCTAACCAATCCTCCAATCCTGGTAGGCCTACCAGAAGCAAATCCCCTTCTCAGACTCTAATTGCTAGTTCTGCCTTGGCTAGTAAAATTGCCTCTTGTCTCTTGCAGAATTGCCATCAGGCTTTGTCACCTGGCACCATGAAACTAAGTCTCTTTTTCCTTTTGATGCCCTACCATCCTTCTTGAAGCCCAAATTTATCTTGATTTTCTGAGCCAAGAGACACAAACTAGGGCCGAAGGCTACTGGTCATTTGTTCCTGCTCCTGCTTACAGTTTTCTCCGGTCAATTAATAAATTAACATTTATTAAGAGCTCATTTGGTTCCAGGGATGGTGATAAGTGCTGTAGCTACAAAAAAAGGAAGGGGAAAAAAGTAGTTCCTGTCCTGAGTGAACTCGCATTCTAATGGAGGAGACAAGAAGATATCTAGGTATAATACAAGATATATACAGAGTAGATGGAATTTAATCTGGGAGGGAAAAGTACTAGCAGTGAAGGGAACAGGAAAAGCCTCCTGAAGATGTTGGCATTTGAGCTGAGTCACAGAGGAAGCCAATAAACTAAGAGAGCATACCAGGCATAAAGAACATTTAGTACAAAGACATGGAAATGGGAGATGGAGCACCATGGATGAGCAATGGAAAGCAGGCCAGTGTAGCTGGAGCCACAGAGTAGTAGAGAAGAGAATAAAGCGTAAGAAGATAGCTAGAGTAAGAAGGAGTCATGTTGTGAAAAAGCTTTAAATGCCAAAGAGATGGCTTTACATGTGAACATGGAGACAATGAACAGTCCCCATAGTTCATTGTGTTTATGAGAGTGATACTATGAGATCTACCCTTAAGAAAGTCACTTTGGTAGCTAAGTGAAGGATAAAGTACAGTGGGCAGAGACTTTGGGCAGGAACTCCAACCAGAAGGTTATTGATCTGAACTAAGATAGTGGATGCACAAATGGTGAAAAAGACAAGCTTTGGCCAAGAACTGGATACCAAGTATTGGTAAATGAGAGTGAGGAATAAAAGATAACATTGAAATTATGAACCTAGATGACTGGGTGGATGGCGGTGCCCACTTCCCTATCTCAAGAAGCTATGCCTCAATGGCCCCTGCCTGACTTATTCCAAAGGAGAATTGTCCCCTGAGTTCCAGAAATCATCTTTCACAGTCCTTAAGAATCTGTGCTTCCATCAGTCTGTTTCCCTGATCAACATAGATAACAACTCCTATCTGGCTTAGCATACAGTCTTCATGGGTTGCTATGGTTGAGAAGATATCATTAACTCTTGGAAAATACAGGATGTCCCCAAAGTCTTAGTGCAGATTTCTGCATTAAGATTTTGGAACATCTCCTAGTCTGGTAATGGACTTCTCTAAGGTTATCTAATAATAGCTAAAATTCATATGACATTTCTCTAGCATCATATAATTTGAACTTCAAAATAAGTCTGAGGTAGGTGATGTTATTATCCCATTTTACTGATAGAAAAACTGAGACAAAGAAATGAAGCAGGTTGCCCAGAGACACACATTGGTAAAAATCTAAGTCAGGATTTAAGGCCAAGTCCTCATGACTGCAAGTTCAAAAAGCCCTGTACTCAATCACATAGCCTCAAGGATGGTACTTGAATGACAAATATACAATCAGTTCATCTTTGGAACTTGACTCAAAGCTTTTCTAGCTTGACAGAGTCTTTCAGAGCCTGTGATCCTATGATGTAATCCTAAGGTTCAGATTTAACAAAAATCTTTAACTCTGCAGTGTGCATTAGCAGAATATCCTCCCTAGCCCATTGGGGCATGGCTTAGTGTGATAAGAGGAGAAACAAGTATCAAATGGAAGATGATTTAATCCTATCAGTGCCTTTTGTCTTCCTACCAGGCAAGTCCCTAGAGAGCATATCTGTCCCCTCTATCAGTGCTTTAGAATTCTCAAAACCCAGAAATTCAAGACTTAAAAGACTCATTTCCTTTAGATCAGTGATCTACTTGGCCATTCTTCAGGTATAAGAACAAGCATTGTCCTTCTAGGCAAGTCATTAGCAAGCTCCTGCCTTGTGCCAAATATTACACTAAGTACTGGGGATACAAAGAAGTTAATAACATAGCCC
This sequence comes from Gracilinanus agilis, assembly GCF_016433145.1. Lineage (NCBI taxonomy): Eukaryota > Metazoa > Chordata > Mammalia > Didelphimorphia > Didelphidae > Gracilinanus > Gracilinanus agilis. The sequence goes on from NW_025349015.1 coordinate 6,854, forward strand.
AGGACTTCAAAAAGCTCACAGTATTCTGGGGGAAGACAACATGCAAACAACCATGTGCATAGGGAAAAACTGGAGGTGATCTCAAAGGGAAGACAATGGCCTTGATGGGATTCAAGGAAGGCTTCTTGTTGAAGGTAATATTTGAGTTTGAGATTTGAAAGAGAGGAGGCCAAGAGGTGGAGATGAAAAGGGAACATTCCTGGCATGGCAGCCAGCTAGTAAAAAGACACAAAATCAGGAAATGGAGTGTCATGTCTAGAGAAGAGCCTGAAAGTCACTTTTGCTGGGTTATAGAGAAAATGAAGATCAAATGGAATTAAGAAGGAAAATCCAACAAATGTTCAATCTTATCTCACTGATACTCCTTTGCTACTCTAACCCAGATCCTTCAGAACCCACAGGAAGCCAGAACTCTGGGCAAACAAAATTGTCAACAGCAGGAAGCCATTGTTCACATTTCGCCAGACTTTTGCCAAGGTCAACCTGCCTTGGAAATGGGGTCTCCATCCACATTCCTTTTCTCTCTACCCAATACACCCCACTATCCCAGCTGCTGCTGTTGACGATATATATGTTTAATTAATTCAGTTCTTACCTCCAACCTGTAAATAGTAGGAGTAGTGTCCTATTTATATGTTGGATAAATAACAAGGATTCCCCAAGAGATGCAATCCTGGTGAAAGAGGGTAACTGTAATTTTCAGCCATGAGTAATTGTGTATAATATAATCCTAAATGATTTTTTCTTCCGTAATTTCATTAGAGTTTAGAAATTTAATTAGATTTTGAATCACTCTGAAATAAAGTAGCAAAACACCCAGAGACTAAGAGCAGTGGTTATTTTGTCCTTGGAGGCCAGAATTCTTGGTCTCAAATTGGCATGTGTTCATTAGGAGGAAGTTTGCCGAACTTTTTGATATATTATCATCTTTCAGAATGGACTCTCAATAGGTCTTTGGAGAGCATTAGAGGAGCACACAATTATTATGCTCACTCTTCTTGAGGTTTAAGATCATCTGCCTTGCATATACTTAATAAAAATATGTCTCTAAAGTTGCTTAAGAAACTGTGCTTGATAGGAAAGATGTTCCTTGAATGCCCCAATGCTGTTCCTGGTTTATTAGCAACTACCTGTACATTATGATACAGTGAGGGGCTGTTTGCTTAACTTTAATGATTATGTAAGGTTGATGGTTATTTTTATTGCTACAACATACGAACTGTCATAGTGGCTGTAATTAGAGGTGAGCTCAAGTGCCACTCTTCCTACCCTTTGGGATTGGGAACAAAATATTTCCTTCTTGTAAACTTTTCCTCTGTGCAAAAGTTCGGTCCCCACCCAAAAACCCATCCCCCCAAAATAATAAAATTGAATGAACCATTCTTACCCTCATAGTAGGATAAGACTGAGAGAGAAAGACTTGAACACTGATACTTTTTAAGTCAACAGCTTATGGCTAATGAACCTGAAAGGAAGTAATATTTTTTTTCTGCCTCAAATGTCTATACTTGTGCAATTCTCCAAAGGATCATTCCCTAGATCTTTTCCCAAAGACTATCCAATTGGTACACTGAAGACAAACACTGTGAGGATTTCTCCTCTGTCTTTGCCACTTCCTTTAATTGTATTCAGACACCAGACTTAAAGCAGGGACTCCAACTAAGAGAAGTAGGCTAGTAGAGCTAGGTCAGAGTATGTATAAGAGAAGGAAAGAAGTATAAGACAATAAGGTAGGAAGGGAAAAAACAATCCTTTTTCTGTCCCTGCAGATCACAACTCTTCCTTACCTTGTCATCTTCTACAACTCATAAAACCTCCATGAAAGAGCCACTGAATATACTGGAGATATGATTCTAGAAAAATCCATCAAAACATAGGGGTATGAAGGTGAGAAGGGGACATTAGAGCTAAAAAAATAATTATTTCATTTCAATGTCAATAAATTCCAGCAAATTCAATTTATATTGAACATTCTATCAATGAATTTATATTCCTGTCCATGAGGCAGTTTATACCTCTTGGTCTGGATTTAGATATTCATTCTAGCCTAATTCCAAGGCAAATAGACAGAATTTCCAGAGAAAACAGACCATTACCTTTTTAACATAAAAAAAACAATTTGTTCAGATCTCTTCAAGTTGGGATCCAGCAAATATCTGATGGTTTCTCTCTCCTCCACCATGTACCTGTTCCACCTCATAGTGGGCTGACCCTGAACTAATGGTAGATAATAATTTCAGATAGAATCTTAAAATGGAAAAAAATCCTCCAGAATATATGGTTTTTTTTTCACTACTCCTTTGGATCTCAGAACTTCTACCCACAAAATTTTGGATTCATTGATTTTTGAGTTCTCTTCCAACTCTAATGGACTATGGTTTGGGACCCTTTGCTTTTTTACTAAGTAACTGCATATGAATAAGTTACTTCTCCTTCCTTCAGAACATTTTCCTCCATCATAAAAATGAAGGATTGAGAATAGATAAACTCTTTGATCCCTTCTATGTCTACAGTGTTTTTATTTGTTTTGTTTTAGGATTCTTTTATATTTTCAAGTACAAAAATCTAAGATATATATATATATATAT
>NW_025349016.1:0-7155 GCF_016433145.1 Gracilinanus agilis
AGAGAGAGAGAGAGAGAGAGAAAGCTGAAGCCAGGGTACTAGATTAATCATTGGGGGTATGAAGACAGAAAAGAAGAGGGCCAATTATTGTAAATCATAGAATGCTTCTAGACTGTGGAAGAGTAGAGAGGATTCATTGAAGACAAAAGAATGGTCAGAGAAAAATCTAGTAGTACAGTTTCATGAAAGCCAAGAAGAAAAGAAAGTTCCATAGCATGGTAGAACCATAAACCATTAGAGCTTGAAGGATCCTTGAGAATATCCATGATGCCAAGAAGGAAACTAAGGCTTAGGGAGGGGAAATGTCCTGCTCAAGGTTTATACAAAGAGAAAGTATCAAAACTGGAGTTAGACCTAGGGTCTCCTGACCTACTTCTAGTTCTCTTTCCTTTACCTAACATTGCCATTTCCTAAGTGTCCACCATCTAAAGAATTTTGGGAGGTATTTTGTGTCTCAAATGTGAACTTACAAAATGGCCCAGGTCTTTTATCAGATTGTTAACAGACACCCTTTGCTGGTTTCCTTTAGAAGGCTTGGTCCCTCTGACCTAGTTGCCATAATCATTTCTTTGGTGTTTTTTCTTCAGTCCTCTTTCTCACTCTCTGACTGCCCCATCTGGATGGACTCCAGCACTACAGTGGAATGCCGTAATCTGGAGAAGGCTGTTAAAGGAGCCCAGAATCTCAGCAATATCACAGGGTCCCGAGCCTATGAGGTAGGCAAAGGATGGGGACAGACTGGTCTCTCTAAGTGGATCCTTGTGAATCAATGACCTTAGGAGTAGAGGGGTGTCAAAACAAGTGAAAGAAGTATAAGAAGAATGAAAACACTACCAAAGGAACAGAGGATGCCAGTACTATTTGCCATTAGCACAAAGTGACTCATTATTTTGGGCTACAAAAAAACAATCAATATCAGAGGGACATAGTTATCCTAAAGCTAGAAGGGACCTTAGTGAACATCTAATGCAACCACTACTTTTAATGGATGATACAATTAACTTCTCCCAGTCACATAATATATTGCTTATTACTACCTGCCACTTTGGGCCCTGGCTCTTTAACTTCTTACCTGGCTAGGAGGGAGGTTTATTCATTCGATTTTTCTGAAGCTCTTTGGCAACAAGGTGGTAGGGTGGATGGTATATTTGGCCCTCAGTCAAGAAGACCTGAGTTCAAATCCAGTTTTAGACTGTCTGCCTCTTAATTTCTGTTTGCCTGTTTCTTCCATTGTGAAACAGAGATAGTAACTCCTAGCTCAGGGAGTTGTTGTGAGGATCATATAAAATGCTATGTATAAAGCCATGGCATATAGTAGGTGCCATGTAGGTCATTAGCTGTTGTTATTAGTGGCTCTGGTTTTCTGTTTTCTGATATCCAAGGACTCCCTAGACTCACATCTTCCTCCTGATGACAGCCTCCCTCACCACCCTTTCCAGGTACTGACTGCACTTTTACTCATTCTCCTTGGCTTACTGGTCAAAATAAGGGAGTTGAAATTGCTCCCCATTGCCCACTTCCAGGTTCTCCCCATTTTTCCACCACTCAGTAACCTCTCTTCCTTTGAGGTTCATGCTATTCATATATACCACCTTATCAAAATCCTGGTAGCTGTTGTCTGCAGATTCCCACGTCACTCCCCTTTCTTCTTCAATGAGTTTGATAACTGGCTCATAGTTTTCCTCTCCTGTCCAACTCCTGGCTTAATATTAGGGGGCTTCAAAATACATATTTGTTCTTCAACTACCCTAACCACTCATTTCCTCAAGCTACTCACTTTCTATGAAATAGTACTTATCCACTCTACCTTGGCCACACACAAAGATGGTCATTGCCCTTCATCTTGCCATCACCCACATATGTATCACTTCCATGTACAATAATTTGAAATCTCCTTATGCAGCCTTTTAGCTTTTCACCTTTCCCTCTGCTTTCCCTTACATAACCCTATTCTTCATGTACACTATGACCTCGAATTCCTTGACCGTTCAATTCTTTCCCAGCCTAGCCATTCTCTCTTCATCTCTCCATCTGGACTCCTTGGTGAATGAATTCAATTCTATACTGTCCTCCTCTCTTGAGTCCAAAGCCCTCTTCTCATATTGTCAGTTCTGCTCAGCTGAGCCCCAGACATGCATGGATCACTCCTATCACTCATCATCACCTTTGCTTCCACCCATGTGCTACTGAATGAAGATTGTGAATGCTCTTCGTTCTGACTTGGTCCACTATAAATTTATGTTGCATAGCCTCGATAATATTATGTTGAAAGCCCTTCACTGCTCTTAGGCAGGCCTATTATATTTCCCTTATCAACTCACTATTCCACTCTCCACTATTTCTCTTCCAACCTTTTTCATCTCTCTTCTATGTACCCCCTCTGCAGAGCTTCCCCTTCTAGAATCTTTTCCAGGGTTTATGGCTAAATTCTTCTCTCTCCTTTTTAGAGACAACCTTTGCATTTTTCCCTATCCCTTATTCCTCTGTCCTTATAGTCCCTCCCCGCACCTTGCAGCTGAGAACTTTGCCTCATGTTTTACAGAAAAACAATTCTGTACAATTTGTTTTGAATTCCTCTTTTCTCACATCTTCTATCACTCAAGTACCTTCTGTCATTTTCTCCTCTTTCACATTTATTTCACCTGATGAACTGGCCTTACTTTTTACCAATGCCAACCCTTCTACTTGTGCAAGTGATCCCATTCCCTTCCTTTCTTCTCCAACCAATTGCCCCCTCTCAATTTTCCACTTTTTTATAAAACCCTTACCTTCTGTCTTAATATTAATTCTAAGACAGAAGAGTGGTAAGGGTTAGGCAATCAGGGTTAGATGATTTGCCCACAGTCATAATGCTAGGAAGTATCTGAGGCCAGATTTAAATCCAAGTGGCCTGACTCTAGGCCTGGTGCTTTATCCACTGTGCTACTTACTTAGTTGCCATACTTTCACTTATTTTCAATCTCTCCCTCTCTACTGGCTTTCCCCCTACTGCACAAACATGCCCATGTCTCCCCTCTACTGAAAAATCCTTTACTTGATCTTCCATCCCTGCTTACTATCATCCTATATCCATTTCTGTCCTTTGTAGCTGAACTCCTCGAAAAAGCCAACTACAATAGGAGCCTCTTATTGTCTTCTTGTCTCCTTACAGTCTGGCTTTCAGCCTTATCATTCCTTGGACTCTCTCCAAAGCTACTAGTGATCTCTCAGCTACCAAATCCAAAGGCCTTTTCTCAATCCTTATTCTCCTTGATCCTTCCGCAGCCTCTGACATTGTTAATCCCTTTCTCCTCCATGATAGTTTCTTCTCTCTAGGTATTTGCAATGCTGTTCTCTCCTGTTTTTCCTTGTACCTATCTGACTGTTCCTTGTCTGTCTCTTTTGCTGGATCCTCCTCCAGATCATAAACTTTGGGTGTCTCTTAGGGTTCTGTCCTGAGTTCTCATCTGTTCTTCCTTTATTCAACTTCACTTGGTGATCTCATTAGCACCCATGGGTTTAATTATCATCTCCATGCTGATGATTCTAATATCTACCTATGCTGTTCTAGTCTCTCTACTGACTTCTAATTTCACATCTCCAACTGCCTTTCAGACATCTCAAATTGGTTGTCCAGTAGGCATCTTATACTCAATATGTCTAAAACAGAAGTCATTATATTTCTTTCTAAACTCTTCTACCCCCACCCCCAACTCCTGTTATTGTCTAGGGCAATGCCACTCTCCCAGCCTATCAGGCACATGACCTAGAAATCATCTTGGGTTTCTTTCTATCTCTCACCCCCAATATCTAGGTTGTTGCCAAGGCCTGCTGATTTTACCTTTGCAACAGCACTCCAATGTGCCCCCTTCTCCCCTCTGCTCCTACCACCACCCTGCTGCAGGTGCTCATGACTTCACACCTGGATGATGGCAATAGTATACTATGGGTCTATCTTCATCATGTCTCCCCCAACTCCAAAACATTCCTCATTCATCCACTAAAGAGATTTTTCCTAAAAGACAGGTCCAATCACATCATTCCTCTTCCCTACTCAATAAACTCCAGTGGCTTCAGGAGTGAAAACAAAAATGTCTTCAGGTGTGAATACCAAATGCTCTGTTTGGCATTCAAATCCCTTTATTACCCAGCTGCCTCCTACCTTCCAATCTTCTTATACCTTCTCCCCAACACTTTTTTTTTTGATAGAGTGACTCTGTATTCCTGGCTGTTCCATGAACAAGACATTCCCATCTGTCAGCTCAGGGCTTTCTCTCTGCTATGCCCCATATCTGGAATGTTCTCCCTCCATTCCTCTGACTCTTGACCTTCTTGACTTCCTTTAAGTCCCTTCTAAAATTCTACCTTCTTCAGGAAACCTTCCCTGACCCTTCTTAATCCCAGTACCTTCCATCTTTTAATTATTTCCTATTTATTCTATATACATCTTGCTTTGTATATATTTGTTTGCATGTTGTTTGCCCTATTAGATTATATGTTTTTTGAGGGCAGTGACTGTTTTTTTTACCTCTTTCTGTAACCCCAGTGCTTAGCAGAGTACCTGGAACATAGTAGGCACATAATCAGTCTTGATTAATTGCATTTGTGTGACCATTGAATCTTTTTGTAGCTAGCAACCTCATTTGTGTCTACCATTCCTGTCAGTCAGTTAGTTCCAGCCACTAACCAATGACCCCAATATAATATGATATTTAGAATATCCTTGCAGTGAATGATCTCTGCCAATGTCCCTGCCTAGCCCCATTGAGGGACGTTTAGGGAACTGGAGGCAAGTGCTATCCTCTAACAATGAACAAATCTGCTTAAGGTGTCAGCTTCCTTCATTGGCTCTGGACTATTTACTCAGAACATTGCTGTGAAGGAGGTAGTCACCTGTGCATTACTCTGCAGATTACTCAGAGTATCTTGACTCCCTGAGAGTTAAGTCACGGTTCATAGAATTAGAGATGAAGGGCTGGAAGAGGTCTCAAAGGCCATCTAGTCCAACCCTTCATTGTATAGTTGGGAAACTGAGGTCTAGGAAGTTCAGGGGAATACCCAGCTCCCTCAGGTAGAAAGACTCAGTAGAAGAATCTGAATCTAGGCTTTCCAACTCTAGAGACTCTTTCCACTGGACCATGTGAACTTTTTTCTTATTCTGTAGGTGTTTGTTTTATTTTTATTTTTTTTTAGTTTTTATTTTGAATATTTTCCCATAGTTACATATTTCATGTTCTTTCCCTCTCCCCAAGCCCCCCTAACCCCCCTTAGCCGATGCCCAATTCCACTGGGTTTTACAAGTATCATTGATCAAGACCTAATTCCATATTATTGATAGTTGGACTAGAGATATCATTTAGTGTCTACATCCCCAGTAATATCCCCATCAGCCCATGTGTTTAAGCAGTTGTTTTTCTTCTGTGTTTCTCCTCCCACAGTTCTTCCTTTGAATGTGGCTAGTTTTCTTTCTCATAAGTTCCTCAGTCTTGCTCTGGATCCCTGCATTGCTGCTAGTAGAGGAGTCCATTATATTCGATTGTACCACAGTGTATCAGTCTCTGTGTACAACGTTCTCCTGGTTCTGTTCCTTTCACTCTGCATTAATTCCTGGGGGTCATTCCAGTTCCATGTGAACTCTTTTTAGGGGGATGCTGTGCTCCTTCTTTGTTTCTGTTAACACTGGGCTTTTAATGGTTAAAATCTGAGGAGTTAAGAACTCACTTCTTTTCTGTTCTTTTATAAGTTATCATTTATGGTAGTTCTTCAACATTCTATACATATGTTCTTATTTGATCCTTGCAAAAACTGCTATTATTACCTGCATTTTACAGATGAGGAAATAGAAGCTGACAGAGGTTAAGTGACTTACTCAGCGTCATATGGCTAGTAAGTGACTGAGGCTGGATTTGAACTTTCTTCCTGACTCTAGATTCAGCCTTCTGTTCACTATTCCACTATAATCAGCTGACACCAATTAGTCTATTTCTTTTGATCAAGGGGTTACACCTTATTTGTGTTCATAAGCTTGGCAGTGTGATCCTGTTAAGCAGAATGCATGCTCTGGTTCAACTAGATGATCACAGAACCCCTTCAAGCATCTGAAGTAGTCTTGTTTATTCATCCTTGAAGGAACTCTTTAAAGCAGGTTAAGTCTCTTAAATGTGCCCCTTATGTTTGAATGCCTATCTGACCAAGAATCTGGGTCTTAGAGAGGTGCTCTGCTTGATTCATCCCTTCTGCCCCATTCTATTGAGTTGCACACGTTGGAAAGTTTCTTTTCAGAAACCAAAGGCAACCATTGTCCTGTCTTGGATTTCAGCAGGTAAAAACTGCAATTCATTCCAGAGAATGGCCCCTTCTGAGGTGTACATTATAGATAGTAAAGCTCTTTCTCAGGGCTTCCTTTTCCACATGGTGAGGCAAAGCCTCATAACAACAGCACGAATGACTTCTGCTTAGAGGCCATTATCTGCTGGGGGCCAGTTTCCAGTGCACATCAGCCAAATTAAGCATCCAAAGTGTATTGGACTGAACTCATTACATAGAGTTAATGATTATTGACTCTTCTCTTCTAAACACTTGCATTTCTTTCTCAGCGTTTTACAGGAAACCAGATAGCAAAGATCTTCAAGGAGAACACTGATGCCTACTCACAAACGGAGGTTGGTTCAACATTTATGTCTTTTATTGAAAGGTCCTAACGAAAACCTTTCTGTCATGCTTATCTTTAAGGAAAAAAAATGTGTATCACACATACTTGGTAAAAACAGTTGCAGAAATGAAAATGCTATTTAATGGCTAATAGGCACATCCTCTGTATTACTTGTCTTCATCTGCAAGCACTGGTAAAGCAGTTATTATTTAGCACTGAGCTGGAATATGGGGATACACAGAAAAGGAGACAGTCCCTGTCCTCAGGGAATTAATTGACTTTCTGTGTTGTGTGGCAGATGTAAAAGAGAACAATAATATTTTGATTCATGTCTCACTTTATTATTACAAAGTAGTTTCATAGACATGATGTCATTTGATCCTAACAATCTTGTGACACAGGTAGAGATGTCATTATCAAGGCCACATAAGGAGTGGGATCAACACTTGAACTCTTCCAAATCCAGCATACTTTCTATTCCTTCCTTCCTTCCTTCCTTCCTTCCTTCCTTCCTTCCTTCCTTC
>NW_025349017.1:0-1350 GCF_016433145.1 Gracilinanus agilis
ACATGTCAATTAGAATTTTGAATTTGAATAATCTGTGAGATTTTTATCTACATTTAATTTCTTCTGTAGTTATATCCATTTTTCTCAGAATTAAAAAATCAATATCAAGTACTTCTAGGAAATTGCAATCTAGGTGTCAAGATTAAATTTCGAGACTCAGCAAAATGGCAAAGAAAATAGGGGTTTCATAAAAAAAATATGTTCATATTGTTCTTACTTCCAAGTCTTCCACTTATCCTCTCTGTGATCTTGGGCAAGTCAGTTCTTCTTCCTTTTCCTCAATTTCTTCATTTGTAAAATGAAAGAGCTGTATTAGATGGGATCTATGCTTTCTTCAAATTCAAGAGTTATCATTCTATTATATCTTATGATCTCTAAAGTCTCTTGTTAGTTTAAAATCTATAATTGTATACAACATTCTCCATAAGCACACAACTAGAATATATTAGCAGGAAAGATTCAGAACTATCTGTCTTCCTGGCTCAGAATCCAGCACTTGTCTATGTTGTCAAAACGTGATAGGCTACCTATTATTGGTGTAACGCTCATAGATGCACATTTATAACAAACATTTTAAATGAAAAGAAGGAACACAATTATCTCTAGAAGCCAATTATAAACCAGCTGCTTTTATAGCTTCAACAGATTAAAAAAGGTCTTTTTATCCTACATTTTCTTCAATAGAAATAAAACAAATCTCAATATAAAGAACACAAGTGTGGTATGAAAACAAAATTGATATGATGGTGTTAATGAAGAGGGTTGTGATGGTTATTTTGAGCCATCGTCTCTGGATTCCTTCATAGGTAGAGAGAGAACTGTTATGACTTCAATAACCAGTTGCTAATGACTCAAATGAAAAGGACTAAATGCAGTGGCTATTGTTTTTTGCAAGACTTATAGGGTGTTTTCCCCCATTGAAGCATTGCCTAAACATATTTTTATATTCAGCTAAAATTTGTACAGCATTTCAGCATGGCTAAGTGGAAAATGAAGGAAAATATTCTTGCTTAGAAGAGCTGGAATTCAAACTAAGATGAAAAATGTCTTTGCCCAGAATTTCTATAAAGCCCAAAGCAGGGTCTTTTAAGTGTCTGTCTTTCTATCTCTCTGATAGTTAATGGCTTGCTCACATGTAAATGGATAAGAGTAAGAAAATCACTCTAGAAATCTAATAATGCATAAATGTGAATCTGCGTTATTCTATGGAGTCCACATCTGGGAGTTTAGGGATTTTTTTCTTCCCTCTTGGCACTAGGAAGTATAAGGATTGAGCAAATGTGTCTGATTTCTTCACTGATAAGTGTCCCATTACCATTTTGTTTCTAATTCAAGAAAAGAAGCAGTTCT
>NW_025349018.1:0-9254 GCF_016433145.1 Gracilinanus agilis
AAAATAATTAATATGAACAAAACAATATATTTAAAATAAAATAAATACAAAATAAAATTTGTTATAAAATTATAAAATAATTCCTCTTGTATGTTATGTGTGTATGTATATATGGAAAAATATATGGAAAAAAACCCACTGTACTAAAGTAAAAAAAAAAAGGCAATGGATTCAGAGACAAAAGTTCTCATTTGAAATTCAACTTTAATTTTGTCCAATGCCACAGTGCTGATAATGGGCAAGTTGATTTACTCCTCTGTTTCTATTTCCTCATCCAAAAAAAAAAAAAATAATGAAAGGCTCAGTCTACATAGTATCAAAAGTTCTCTAAGGGCAACGAGGGAAAAATAGAAATGAGAGGGACCCTAGAGAACATCTTCTCTACATCCAATCTTACTTTACTGATATAAGGAAACTGAGACCCAGAGATAAAAAGTGACCTGCCCAAGAATAGATGGCTAATTCTTGGCCAAGTTGAGATTAGATCTCCTTTCTAGAAGCATCATCCCAGGGGCCAAGGTGACAATTGACTTTACTTATATGCCTCTCATTTAGGTGCACATTTGTTCTTGTTCCTAATCACACATACGCTTATTATATTAGCATATACTCCTGGCATATTTCAGCTTGGGGGAACAATAATGCCAATATTCACCACTATTTTATTAGCTTCTTCAAACAGCAGAATCTCTGGTTTGTTGGGCATGGATTGTTGATCTGTTATCACAGTTTGGAACTGTGTCATCTGATAAAACCTGTTTTTTAACACATTCTCATATTTCTATTAACAGCACACAAATCTGCCTGTCATTTCAGGCATAAAGAGTGATTATTGAAGTATAACCTTAGCAACAGGGTTGATCTAGCATGTGACCACTAAAACCTTCCAATTATATTTTCTATTGTCTTGATAGATAGGCCTGGTAGGAAAGTAAATAGAGAAATGGTCTTGAAGATAAACAGACTTAGCTTCAAATCCCACCTCTGACATGTGTGGCTGTGTCACTTAACTTCTCAGTTTTCTAGGTAACTCTTTGCAACATGGAAAATGGCATGGTGGAATTCCTGCAAGATATAGGGTCAAGCCTCACCCAGAATTCCAGGGGACGCCCCCTGGAGAACTCTGGGTGAGGGAACAGTTTGAAAGCAGTTAAACAGTTGATTCCTGGAGGTTGAAGTGAGCAGGTCACACTGCTTGCTGTTCCTGGTTTGGGGATTGCTTTGGAGGCCATCTGGGGCAAGAACCATCTTTGTTTAGCTGAGTGGTTTGCTTGTTTAGCTGAACTAGACCTTTCTAGCAACAGCACAATTGTTATTTAGTTATTTTAGATTTTAGAAGTGATAATTACAGGCTTGAGGGCAAGCTAGTTAAAAGTCTGACACTCCCTCCTGGGGCGGGGAGGGGCAGTTTCTACCTAACAGTTCAGGGCTTCCGAAATCTTATCCAAATCCTTGAAACCCCTTCCCTGCCTTCCCTTCCTCTTTTGTCAGTAAAAACTTCATCTTTTGGGAGCAGTGCCTGTTTATTATTCTGGGACTACTTACATCCAACTTCAGCTAAGTTTCCTTCAGCTGTCCGGCCCATACAAGTTAGATTCCTCTGTCCCCAATAACAACAAGACATTAAGCTTCTCCTATTGTCCCTCAGTCAAACCTGTGGGGAATATAAGTTGAGAAAGTGAACATCATTAGAGATTTCCTTGCTGAGCCTTGTCAGAAGACATCAGTCTTGCCTCCATTTCCAACTGATTTCCAACTGCTAGGTGGGAGGGGTGAAGAGTAAGGAGTACCTACCTCTTCCTACTTACTCTAGCCTGTGTGTAGGGGAGGAGTGAGTCCTGCAGGTTTCTAGTTTCAGGCCATCTCTTCAGCTTCCCAAACATCTCTGTTAAGATCAACATAACACTCTTAAGTCACTTAACTTCTCAGTTTTCTAGGTAACTCTCTTAAGTTACTTAACTTCTCACTTTTCTAGGGAACTCTCTAGAAGCACAAGTTGCAGAAGAGGTTGTTTTTGTTGTTGCTATTCCTATGGAATCATTTCAGTCATGTTTGACTGTTTGTGACCCAATTTTGGGGTTTTCTTAACACAAACACTAGAATGGTTTTCCATTTCCTTCTCTCACTCATTTTTCAGATGAGGAATGGAGGCAAATACGGTTAAGGGGCTTGCTCAGAGTGAGTATCTGAGGATGGATTTGAACCCAGGAAGATGAGTCCTTCTGATTCCCAGCCAAGTGGATATCCGGTGCCCAATAGACATCTCTTCTTGGTAGAAGAGTTGCCAACATGAAATACTGCAGGGAGTTTCATTTTCCCTGGGAAATCTCTATATTGATGAAATCTCAGGTCTAGCACCTACTCCTTATTGTCTCATGAACTGCCTTATGTCAGAGACAAAATATTTACGATCATTAGGAGACTGGATGGAAGGAGAGCACCTATTCAGGGCAGAGAGTGCTTGCTGGGTCAGGAAAGTGAGGTTCCACTCCAACTAGGAGAATAGGAGCAAGGGACTGAATCTCTCACAGCCTCACTTTCATCATCTGTGAAATGGGGAGAATGAAGCTCCCTGGAAGGATCATTATGAGCCTAGTAAATGTCTTGGGAATCTCAGGCAGCCATTTACATGTGAATTATTCTTGATGGTCTCCTTTAAGTCTGTATTATGTGAATAACAAATTCCTTCATATATCAATACACTGTGCCTTGTCAGCTCATGCACAGTATTTGGTTCCAAGGAATGGAATCTGAAGATGACTATTTTCAAATTGTCTTCATAAATACCTTACATATGAATCTGAAAACACTGGGATAACTCCCTTGTCCCTAAATACCCAGCGTCCTGAGCTGAGGTTCCTTGTTGATCTGCCGAGACAGTTCTTCAAATTGCTCATTAGAGCAGTTAGGCAGGAAGCATATTAATGAAGAACTGGGTGTCTTGCTATTACATTAAAATGACAGGTTAAAATGCAGATATTCGGAGCCACCTCTATTTTGGATCACAGGCCACCAATTATGAGAGTATTGAGTCAAGGTGATGTTCCATCGTTTTCACAGGATAACTAATGTTAGAGGACTGGAGCTCCTTTCATGCACTACATTCCAATTCAAAGTTAATGAGGGGCTTCTTCAGCTTGAAAGAAAACCAGAAAATTTATGAGGGTGCACAAAACAGATGATAGTGCAACCTCGATGCAGAATTTTTCATCTGTGCCATAAACAAATGGGGAGGAGAAATATTTAGTCTCAATTTCAAAGAAATATGAATGAGAATACATCATGTGAAACCTAGAACAGTGAGATCTGGGGCCTAGAGGAGAAATTGAGATATATTGTATAACTTTCTTATGGATCATTTTCCTACTTTATTAAAATAAATATTTGTTTATTTTTTAATTTTCTAAATATTTTTTAAAAATATTTAATTAAAATGAAAAAATATTTAAAATAAAGTAACTATTTCACTTGCAGAACGAGTCACTGTCAAGCTATAGTAAGATAATATTTGGGGTTTGGTTTTGTGGATGGGGGGTGTTCTGGACCTCTGATTTCAACAGAGTAGAAAACTCCTACTGTGGAAGCATCCTTCACTGAAGAATTCATATTAGTGACTCTCCTATAATGCATAGTCATTGCAGAAACTGAGAGTCTGGAGAGGTTAAGTAACTCTCCTATGGAGACAGGGCTAATCTCAGAGACATGATTTGAACCAGTCTTTCTGAATCCGATGCTAGCTTTTTATGTTACACTAGACTGGCTCTTATAGGCAATACTACCAACCAGAATTTTATTCATTGTATATGTTAAACTATAACAACTTGCCAGCATTGCAGTCATAGTGATTTATATGGGGCAACCATATAAATGTTTATTCAGAAAGCCCTATTATTAGAGTTTCCATATTTTTAAGATAGTTAAATATCTATCTATAGATAGATACTTAAATATATGTATTTAAATGTATATTTAATTTAATTATATATGTGTATATATATATGCATATACATATATATATTTAAAACTCTTATCTTTTGTCTTAGAATCAATACTAAATATCTTCTAAGGCAGAAGAGTGGTAAGGGCTAGGCCACTGAAGTTAAGTGATTTGTCCAGGGTCACCTAGCTAGGAAGTGTCTGTGCCCAGATTTGAACTCAGATTCCCCTGACTCAAGGTCTCATTCTCTATCTGCTCCACTACCCAGCTACCCCAAGATATATATTTTTAAATGTCACAATGCATCGATAGGGTTATGTGTTATGTGTGATTTCATTAATATAGAGAATTTTCGAGTCAAGAAACTTCTATATCAATGATGGGCAGCAATTTCTCTTCAACTTAACAGCTGGGTCAGATAATAAGTAAGTGACTTGACCAGAATCATGCTGCAAGTAGTTGTTAGAGGCAGAATTTGAACCAAGGCGTTTCTGACTTCAAGGCTATCTCTCTATCCACTTACCATAATGCTTCTCTGTTCAACAATGCAAATACTTCATAAATTGAAGCAATAAAAATTCATGTCACCAAAACTCCAGTGGATCTGGGATTTCAATGATGTAAGTATTCTCTCCGATGATGCTTATGACAACCCACTCATGCCAGTCTAACCTGTGTAGCTATTCTACCCTAAGTTGAGGCTCTTCAGTGTGCTGAGTGGGATCTTTATTGTGTTCTCTTATCTTTAAGAAAACCAGTGGTACATCCAGCAGGGCTATTGACTATCCCTCATTTTGATCACCAGTCCATATTTTTAAGCATATATTTCTTTTATAATATCTTTCATATCACCTCACATTTTTTGTTAATGTTTTGGTTTCTTTATTAATGTTCAGCTCAGATTTCCTTTAGTTCTTTAGGCATTGCAGTATTCTGTAACACAAACCCATGTAACAATATTGGGTGAATATTGATCATAAAAAGATATAACTTAATTTCAGATACATTTGAGGCTCTTACAAGGACTTTGCAATTTCCCAAGGACGATTCAGCTTGTTCTTCTCCTCTGATCTTTTTTAGAAAAATCTAAAAGAAAGATTTAAAATGCTTCACTTTATCTGGTAATTTTAATGGTGGTTCTTGTGTCAACTAGATGCAATAATTTCTCTTTTTTTCAACCCAAGGCAACTTGTTAACTTTTTTCTGATTGGTGTGAAATTTATTTTTAATTTTATTTTATTAAGAATATTCCATGACAAATATAGTAACCATAGACCTTCTCCCAGGTGCTATTTTCTAATTGAATCTTATACAATCACATGCCAAATTTTTAAATATGAAATCAGTGTCCAGGACATATCAGGTCATATTTCTAACTCAGACATTCCTCCAAAACATCAGTTTAACTCAGATGTTTTACAAGTCTGAGTCTTATTCATCCATGGAAGCAGGACTCAGTAGGTGGCTGAGAGTCATTTCTGACTTAACAAGGATAGAGAAAAATTTTTATTACTTAGTCATAAAAATTATCTTTCTAGTACTCACTGTAGATTTTCATTATAATAAAAACATATGTTCATGTAAAATATTTTTAAATATGTCTAATATGATAAATGTTAAATGTTCGAAATTCAACAAA
Organism: Gracilinanus agilis; assembly: GCF_016433145.1. NCBI lineage: Eukaryota > Metazoa > Chordata > Mammalia > Didelphimorphia > Didelphidae > Gracilinanus > Gracilinanus agilis. The sequence continues at coordinate 5,577 of NW_025349018.1, forward strand.
TAACTTTAGTTCCCTTCAGAACTGAAATTTGCATATTCATATATAAATATAAAATGTACATGAACATAAGAAGATTTCATCTTATTTCTAGTCATGGATTAGAAGATAAAAAGTTGAATATCAATGCATATAGAAAAATATTCTTTCCTGGAAAAAAGAAAGGAAAAGGAAAAGGACTAGTGATTTGAGAAGGACATTTCAGGGCTGCTAGCCTCAGAATGAAGGAGCCTCTGCTCCTTCTACAAAATGGTTGCCATTCTGGTTTGGAAAGAGTAGTGATTGGTACCAGTTGCTATGCAATAACAATATGATAATAGTAAAAAAACTGAATTTGGTCTACCAAATAATGATGAAAATATTGAAATAAGTAGGGAAAACCTTTAATTCTTCATCAATCTGGATGCTTTTGGACTCTACTAATACTAATACTAATACTCTTTCTCCTCTGCTTCTTTCTGTTCTGTTTCTCTATCTAATTTCTCCCCATTTTAAAACACACCTTTGATCTCCCAGTTAAATTATATATGGGTAATAATTCGCTGATAATATGATATGTATTAAACTGGTTACTAAGAGACAGAAGATGATAGAGAAACTGAGAATCTTGATTAAACTCTTAGTAATGAAAAGCAACATGAATGAAGATAGTCTCTTGTGTTGACTAAGGAATCACAAATCTGTGGAAAAAAATATCATTAGGGAAATAAATGAAGCATTGGACCAATCTTCTCTTCCCTGATTGTCTTGGATTATTGTTGGTCATGAGAGAAGCTGCAAAAAAGTCTACAAGAAGTAATATAGATACTTCTGGAGAAAGGAATGTGATCTGTGGAGACAAACTTTGTTGTGAGAGGAAATTCTACTATGGAGAAAATGATAAAATTAGAACTATGTAAGAGATCACTATATGCTAGTATATCTGATCTAACATGAAGTACAAAATATTTGGTACTACCCAAGACTTGATGATACCTAAGACCTTGAAATCATTCCATGATGATTTTGGACTCTTGAGAAAATTAGGAGATGATATATAGTAGTTACTACTATTCAAAGATGGCAGCAGATGTATGTTATAAGAACTACAACTTATGTGTTCAATATGAAAGAGATCATTCCTTCTGCTTATTACCTATCTGTAGTGAATATGTATTAGCATGCTTTTGAAGATGGAAGGGAACAAGAAGAACTAAGTAAAATCTTGATGATTACAGACTTTTATGAAGGATACGTGGGTCCACACAACAAAAAGCAGAAATCTGCTTCTACATTAAAATAATAATGAAAGACACATTTTATATAATAATATAAGGAAAATATTCCTCTGTGTATGGGTTTTCCTCCAGGATCCATTCTGATCAAGCTAGAATTTTGTAAGCAAACTATTCTGAGAAATGCAAACTTTGATAAGGCTCAGGTGATCTAGAATGATGACATATCACCTTTAAGAAGACCCACAGTAGGAATATTTTATTCACATGGTGTAGAACATGTGAGTGTCTTTGAAGGCTGAACAGAAGTTTTATTGGAGTCATATGTGTTTCTTCTAGTGCCACTAAGAAAAATGTCTCAGGGTTTTTGTCATGTATTGATGCTTTGGCAACAGCTTGGGCTGCTTGTTCATCTGGGTTTGGGAGTCTCAGAAGACAGAAATCACATAGAAACTCGAAATTAATCTATTACTTGTCTTAGAGATTAGTTGAAGAAATTTAAAGTGTAACTATAATGTTAGGTCAGAAGAATTTGGGTGAGGGAGCACTTTTATAAGGTACAGATGAACTTTCATGAATGTCATCCAGAATTCCTGTTAAGAAATATTAGTTTCCAGATGAAATATGAGGCAGAAAGCTCATTGAGAACTACCCTATATCAAGTTGTTGAGAGACTGAGAAATCTGATATTCTGTGAAATAGTTCTAAAGAATGGCCAGCATGCTTCAAAGGTTGCATATTGCAACCACCTGCTATTCATGAGAAAATTTATTAGATTCTCAGGATCCCATGATAACAGAAGGAACAAGAAGTTGAAGAAGGCTCCAAGACTCATAGTATCATAGAAATTGAGAGTTGAATTGGATCTCAGTGGTCCTTTAGCCTAAATTATATGGAAGCAATGCCTACCACAATAAGTGGTTTTAGAACTTCTACCTGAAAATCTCAAAGGTGGGGAAACTGACCATATTCTTGAGATTGATCTTTCCACTTTTTGACAGCCTGAATTATTAGGAAATTTTTCTAGATATAAAGAATAAATTAAACTTTTTTCAACTGTCACCCATTAATCTTTATTCTGCCCTCTTCATTGAATAGGACAGGCTTAATTCTTCTTTCACATGACAACCCTTTTAAATATAAAAAGCAGTTATCATGTCTCCTCCCTCACTGAGTCTTCTTTTCTCAAAGCTAACCAGGCTCAGCTCTTTCTTACATGGACTCAAGGGCTCTTACCATCTTACTTGCTCTTCTCTTCATATTTGCCAAACAATTATCAAAGAAGTATTGATGCTAGACAATGATCCAGTCATCTGTGTCTGGTCTCCACTGTGCTCTATATGTGCACACCTAGAATAATTTGAAGGGAATACATTTTAAAATGACCAGAGAATAGAACAGAGACATGTCCTTCTCACTACATCAATCTTGCCTCATTCTAAGGAGTGATTGTTCTTTGTGAGAAGATCACAGGGACTATGTCATTAGAGATTCTGAGAAGAAGAGTAAAAAACTACTACAGTGATCCCTCACCTATCACAGGAATTACATTCCAGAGACTCCCATGATACGTGAAAATCTGCAAAGTACAGTCACTGAGCCAATCAGTGCCCAGGACACAATACACAGTGCTGTGGTTGGTTGCCTTTCATTCCATCAGCGAATAGTGTGCTGTGTACAATCTCATGTTGGCAAACTTGTGCAAGAGGTAATGGTGAACTGCATTTCCATTGCATATACTATAGTAGTCGTCTGCAAAATCCCACAATATGGAGAAAACTCCGTGATACAAAGTTAGATATATATTTTTTTAAAAATCCACAACAATAAAGCCATGATAAGTGAACTGTGATATAGAGAGGGATGACTGTACTTCTAACTTGTTCCTCAGAACCTTAGTGGATGATTTGTTTCTTGGCAAAGTGTGTGTTGACATATCTACATAATCATTTCTTGGATACCTCACAGCATTTTCCTTCTCAGAGGTTCAAGCTGGAAGATGCTCTTTGTGTTACAAAACTCCAAGTATTCATTAAGTTTTTCCCCTTTCACCTCCATTGTTCCACCAGTTTCTTGACAACAGAACAGGATTCTCTTCTTCTCCTTCAAATACTTTTTCTTTTCTGTTTTCATACTCAAGCTTTTAATATTGAATATGTGAGTGAAATAATTTGATCTCCTTATATTCTAAGAAAGGCTACATTTTGAGCTTCTTTATTAGTCACTTGGTTAAGATAAAAAAAATCTAATATTTACCATACTTGATGAAAGTGAAATCCTTGTTTCTTGGTTGTTTATATTAATTGATATCCTGTAAAATTCCAATGACAAATTGCTTGTGGATGTCCATTTCTGAAGTTGTCAGTCTTCCTGCCTTCCATTAACACCTTGAGAGTCAGAGCCATATTCTTTCTTTGCTTTACTAGCCACTTACAATATTAAATTGCCCTTTCCTTCTTCTCCTTCT
>NW_025349019.1:0-2338 GCF_016433145.1 Gracilinanus agilis
ATATACATATGTATATATAGTTTTGTATATATTTATATACATATATATATATATATCTTGACATTTTATCCTATAGAGTTTGTCACTGTTCCCTCTAAGTAAACTTCTTCTAGTTACCCTTTTGATAATTACAATTTTTAATATTTACCAATATCTTCTTTTCTTCTAGGGATATAAATCAATTGAACTTATTGGGTCCCTTAAAGAAAAGATTTTTTTTCTTTATTTTTCACCCTGCTCTTTTAATTACCTTATGGTGATTCTCTTGAGTTCTGTGTTTGGGCAGCAAACTCTCTGTTTAAGTCCCGTTTTTTTCTTTATGAATGCTTGGAAGTCTTCAATTTTATTGAATGACCACACTTTCCCCTACAAATATATAGTCAGTTTTGCTGGATAGTTGATTCTTAGTTGTAGACCCAGTTCTCTTGCTTTCAGGAATATTGTATTCCATGACTTCTGGTCCTTCAATGTAGATGCGGCCAGATCCTGTGTTATCCTAACTCATGTTACCTGGTATCTGAATGATTTCATCTTAGCAGCTTGTAATATTTTTTCCTTGGTCTGGTACTTTTTGAATTAGGCTATAATATTCCTGGAAGTTGTCAGTTGTGAATTAAATGTAGGAGGTGATCTGTGGATTCTTTCAATTTCCCTTTTTCCCTCTTGTTCAAGAATGTCAAGGCAGTCATCTTGGGTAATTTCCTATAGGATAATGTCCAAACTTTTTCTTTTGTCATGATGTTCCAGTAGGCCAATTATTCATAAATTGTCTCTTCAAGATCTGTTCCCCAGATCTTTGGTTGTATCAATGAGGTGTTTCATATTCTCCTCAAATTTTTCATTTTTAAAATTTTGTTTTACATATTCTTCCTGCCTTGTGAAGTCATTTGCTTCTAGTTGTTGAGTTCGTTTTTTTTAAGGACTGAATTTCATCCTTGGCTTTTTGGTCATCCTTCTCCTTCTGGTCTGATATTCTTTGTAGATCATCTTTTGCCTTCTTTGCTTCATTTTTGAGCTGGTCAATTTTGGCTTGTAAGACTTTATTTTCTTGTTTTAGTTCATGTATTTCCTTTTACAAATTGTTTTCAGACTCTCTTGATTACTTTTTGAGTTCCTGAAGTTCTTGAGTTAATTGAATTTTGAGATCTTCCAAACCTTGTCTCCAGTTTGCTAGAGCTTCCTCATCTTCTTCTATTTTGTTTCTTGTTTTTTCACTTCCTGGAAAGAAGCTGTCAGTTGTAATTTCTTTTCTCTTTTTCTGTTGTTTACTCATATTTTTACTTTTCTGTTCTGCTAGTTTAAGCAGATAGATTTAATGAGCTTTGATGAAAGATCTTCCCCCAGCTGGCAATGGAGATTTGTAGTTATGTTCCCTGCAGTCTATGGGGGGAGGGGTGTCAGAGTTTCCCTGCCCTCTGATGACTTCTTGTCTGTCCAATTGATGGGATTAAGACTGGACTGGATTAGTCTGTTGTACTGTTTAATGTGCCTGAGGTTAAAACTCCAGGGAGAAAAAAAAGAAAAGGATAGGGACAACATGGAGTGTTTTCACTGAGCTTTCCAGCAGTAGCAACCCCCTCCTCTGTCCTCTTTTTTTTTAAAACAGTAATATGCTCCCTGTGATGTTATGTTACAGAAACAATTTGGCAGCATAGTTAGAGGGCTAGACATAGAGTAAGGAAATCTACACCTTAATCTTTCCTTTACATTGAGTAGCATTTTGACATAGGCAAGTCATTTCTTAACCCCAGTTTCCTCCTCTGATAGCATCTACTTCACAGGATTGTTGTGAGGATAATATGAGATAATATATGTGAAGTGAATTGCCAACACTCAGTTGCTATGTAAATATTAATTGTTATTATTATTATATGACTATAATTGTGTAATTTTAGGATCTTGGAAGAGTTAAGATTTCAGGACATCTAAAAAACAATGCTAAATATTAAAAAAATGCTACAGCATATTACCAATAAGGACATTCCTGAATAGTGGTGTAAAAGGAATCATTGAAGGCACTTAAAAAAAGTTAGTTCTATAATAAGAGTAAGTAGCATATGGCAAACTCAAGTACTATATACCATGAAATCTTCAGAGGTCCACAGGAAGTTAACAAATGCATTAGTAAGATCTCCTATAGAGGACTTACAGAAAGACATAAACAGGGCATCCAAATGGCTAGCCAGGACTGGAGTCTGGAGGACAGAGGATTCGGTTTCAAATCCAGGTCTCAGATACTTCCTAGCTGTGTAACTATGAACAAGTTACTTAACCTCAATTGCCTACTCTTTGCTGTTCTTTTGCCTTGGGAAATAAAGAGAGAAAGTGAGAGGGAAAG
>NW_025349020.1:0-4905 GCF_016433145.1 Gracilinanus agilis
GGAGTTGAGGTTTAATTCTATTTCCTCATTCCTTGGTTCCCCTCTTTATGTCTCAGTTTTTGCCACATTCAGAGGGAGTGTAAATGTGTCTTTTGACAATGAAGTCATTTTTATAATCAGCTGGGACCAGTGGAGCTGGCGTGCCAAAGGAGCCAGCCCAATAAATCACGTTATTAGGAAAATAAATATGAAGGGGATGCTGTGAAAATAAATGACTGGAGGCCGCCTGTCCTGGCTGGGGTAACTGCTGGTGGGGGAGGAAGAGAAGGCTCATGAAATGTGGTTATTTTGCCTCGGTCCAGGGAGTCCTGAATATACACAAGGAGCCTGAGATGCCAGGAGGATCCCCTAGAGAGGTGTTTAGTAGCCATCTGCGTTCTTCTGATTGTGGGATGGGTCCCATCTCTGCAGATCAGTCAGAATTCAGAACTTCCAGGGTCCTGTTTCAGTCCATGGTCTAGAGGAAAGGAAAGCTGAGTGCAGAATTGGAGCAGTACAGTAAGTAGTTAAGGCAGTGAGACCTAGAGTTGGGAAATCCTGGGTACAAATTCTGCTTTAGACACTTATTGGCTGTGCTTCTATGAAAATAATCTGGTGGTTGTGGGAAAGATGAATTAAAGGGGGGCAGAGACCTTAGACGTGGAGACCAGCAGTAGTCCAGACAATCAGCTGATCGACAAGCATTTTAAAACTACATATACTGTGCTTTTTTTTGGGTGGGGGGGTCCAAGTGTGAAAGTGAGGTAGTACCAGCCCTCAAAGAACTTACTATCTAAAAGAAGAGAACATCTACAGAACCGGTGGAAGGTCACCTTAGAGGGGAAGCACTTCATGTTAGAGGGACTAGGAAAGACTTCCTACTCAAGATGGGAAGGAAACTAGGAATTCTATGGAGGCAATAGAGAGTGTTTTAGTTATGGGGGACAACCAAAGAGACCAGACCTGTAAAAACCTCACCTACATTTCCCAGCGTACCCCTTTCTCCCTCCCAGATGATCTTCTCTTACATCAAACCATTTTTAAAAAGAAGAAAAACAGTGGAGCAAAACTAACCAACATATCTTTAAAAAGCCTGACATTATAGGCAGCATCCCACACCCATAGTCCCCCCCCCACCTCTGTAATCATGCAGAAGATTTTTAAATCCAGACTTTACAAAGCATAAGATCACGGAGGCTGGAGACTCCATGTACCTTCCTGGAGCCACCCAGGCTCCCAACAGAAGCAAAGAAAAGCTTTCAGCAAATTGAATTTAACTATGCACAGCCTGGGAAAGAATGAACGCAGATTCCTCATCAACCACTGAGTTTGCTGAATGAAACCCCAGTTTTTCTTTTTTATTGACCCTTGAAGTAACCCTGGAGTACTTTGGAGAGTATGCTCAGCGAGCTGATTCAAAGCAGAACAGAACGTAAATATTTCTGAAGACTTGAACCAAACCAGATCCAGAACCTTGCCATATTCTCCTCTTGAAACTACAAAACATTTTTTCTTTTTTCTTTTTTTTCAAATTAAAACCCTTCCTTCCATCTTAGAATCATTAGTGTGTGTTGCTTTCAAGGCAGAAGAGCAATAAGAGCTAGGCAATGGATATTAAATGACTTGCCTGGGGTCACCCAACTTGGAGGTGTCCTGAGGTCACATTTGAACCCAGGACCTCCCATTTCCAGGGCTGGTTCTCAATCTCCTGAGCCACCTTGCTGCCCCTAAGTCACATTTTCTTAAGAAAAGAATAATAACCGTTTGCCTTCTTCCTTTATGATCCTGGGTGCAGAAGCACTTTGCTGTTTGTCCTTCATTTTCAAGGAGGAGCTGTGATGTGCCAGGGTGAGGGATTGACTTGGATTTAAGGGAGATAGAGTTGCACAGAGTCATCAGACAGAACCACCTAAGAATCAGTTGGAGGAATTAGGGTAAGTTAAAATGGAAATGAAAAGCCTGAGAGGAGAGATGGGCCTGGGAAAGGGGGATCCTTGATAGTACAGAGAAGCAGTAAGGAAGCCCAGGGGTATCAAACACAAGTAGAAATGGAGAGACACAAATTGACTTAGAAAACTACAAATTAACATTATCTATGTTGTATTGTATTTTTCTTTTATTAAGTCAATTTTTAATTTTTCAATTACACGTAGAAATAATATTTTAGCTCCCTCCTACCTTCTCACTTCCTCAAGAAGGCAGCAATATAAGTTGTGCCTGTCACATAATACACAGTTCCCTGTTTGTCATGTTGTGAGACAATATATATGTATGTATACACACACATATACATATATGCCATATTATGTTTTTATTTATTTTGTTAAGTATCTCCCAGTTACATTTTAAAAAAATTTTTTTAAACCCTTAACTTCTGTGTATTGGCTCCAAGGCAGAAGAGTGGTAAGGGTGGGCAATGGGGATCAAATGACTTGCCCAGGGTCACACAGCTGGGAAGTGTCTGAGGCCGGATTTGAAGCTAGGACCTCCCGTCTCTAGGCCTGGCTCTCAATCCACTGAGCTACCCAGCTGCCCCTCCCAATTGCATTTTAATCTGTTCTGGTCCCCAGGTTTGTTTGACACCTCTGCTATAGCAGATAGGGTGCTGGACTTGAAGGTGGAAGGACCTGAGTTCAAATCCTACTTCAGACATCCTTGTTTAAGTGACCCTAATCAAATCACTGCACTTCAGTGTCTTCATCCATAAATGGGGGAAGTTGGGGAGAGCCAGAGACCTCCAGAGTCTTTTCATTTATTTCAATCTAGAATTCTTTGTTCCTAAAATCTGAGGAAAAAAAAAAAGATAGTTGAACTGGGTTGCCTCTGAGATCAGTTGCACACTCTCCATCTATAATCATGTGATTTCTGTCTTCACGTATCTGAAGCCCTGGAAGAGAGAGAGAATAAACTTTTTCTGAGGTCAAAACTCGGAGCTAAGAGTTGAAGAGAAGCAAATTTGGTTTCTTCTCACTCTAAGAGTCTTAAATCTATGAATATTATGGAAGTCACTCCTCTCTCATGTACCGTGTTTAGGAAATGGTGCTGGGTGCCCGGGATCATTGGCTTAGAGCCGGAAGGGGCAGGAGAGGGCATCAAGACCAGGTCCCTAATTCCACACGAGAAAAAACCAAGGACCAGAGAGTTTAAACGCTTGCCCGTGCGCACACAGCGAGCGAGCGTCCGAAGGGGGATTTGAACTCGGGTCTTCCTGATTCCACTCATGATACCATATTGCCTAGTGGACATGGACCAGAATTGCCTGAGCAGGGAAATGAGAGGCAGTAATGCCCAGAGCCGCGATGGAAGGTTTTCTCCATCATTTCCACATCTTTCACTGACTTCCCATAAATCTGTCTTGGTGCTTCTGAAAGCCGGGAATAGCCCTCCCCGTGAGGGTGCCTTCTTTTCCAGGGTGCCGGCAGCCGTCCTGGGCTATAAATACTGCCATTCTCTCGGTCCTTGTCATCCTCTTGCCAGGAAGACCTGACCGAGTCCTTGAAACACCAGCACAGAAATGGTTTCTTCCTCTTAAATGAAGGCTTCAAATAATGGACTTCTGCGGACTAAAATAGCCATCACATACGCAGGCGTTAAATCGTGTAACTGGTAGACACGGCAGGCATCCACCTCCGTTTAATCAGGATCTATGAGTGCTCTGCCAGGTGCCGGCTCACAGCAAGGACTAGCTAGTGGCCTAGCAGGTGGGTTCCATCAGCATGCTCGGGATGCCACGAGGAAGGCTTCTGGCGGTGAATTCGTGGTAGACGTGGATGAGCCACTGGCGTTGGAGAGGCCTGGATGGGGGGTGTCATGAGAGGGAACACCTGCTTTTCTGAAATCGTAGACCTGTTGGAAAGTGTGTTCAGAATTAGAGACCTGGAGACTCATGGAGGAAAGTGGCAAAAACCTTTCCCTCGAAGAGATGATACGTGGAATTGGGGCAAGATAATACAAGGCACAAACAGTGTGGTGGGGGCAAATGGGTGGCTCAGTGGATTGAAAGTCAGGCCTAGAGACAGGAGATCCTGGGTGGAAATCTGGCCTCAGACACTTCCTAGCTGTGTGACCCTGGGCAAGTCCCTTAACCCCCATTGCCTAGCCCTTACGACTCTTCTGCCTTGGAACCAATACTTAGTATGGATCTTAAGAGAGAAGGTAAGGATTTTTTTTTAAAAGAAAGAAGGAACAGTATAATATAGGGGGAAATGCACCATTATTGAGTTCGGACTCATCTCTGACTCTTCCTATGTGACCTTGTGCAGGTTAACTTCAGTAGTCCTCAGTTTCCCCCTTTGTAAAATGAGCAGGTTGGATTAGATGACTTCTAAGCCTTTTTCCAGGATTAGAGCTATGATCCTACAATACCATCTGACTTTCACAATGCTACTTATGAAGTATTATGACTATCATTGGTCCCGTTTTATGGATGAGGAAAGGAAGGCTCTGGAAAAAGATTTTAATTTAAAATAATATGCATTTATTAAACACTGTTAAGTCCCCAGGTCTCTAATTCTGAACACATGTTCCAATTGATCTATGCCAGGCAGATGCCAGGCACTGTACTAGGCACTAGGGTTAAAAAGTCAAAAGTCAATTGGTCCCTGCCTGCAAGGAGCTTACATTCTACTAGAGAGAGACAACATGTACATTTAAAAAAATTACAAAATATAGACAAGCACTTAATGAATGTTGGATGGATGGATGGTTGGATGGATGGATGGATGGATGGATGGATGGATGGATGGATGGATGGATAACACTCTAGTTACCATATTTGGAGGAATCATAAAGAAGGGGCACCACTCCTTGAAGGGTCTCTTGATTTCATAGGTCTAGAAGGGTCCTCAGTGACCATCTAGTTTTGGCCCCTTCATTTTCCGGAAGAAACCATGGTCCAAGGAGCTAAAGTGATTTAAGTTGATAAGA
>NW_025349021.1:0-5425 GCF_016433145.1 Gracilinanus agilis
TATATATATTTATATCTGCAAGATATAAATATAAAGATTATTCCAGGAAGTGATAAACTGCATTGGCAGAAAGGGAATTTCCTAACTCTATAGTTCCCTATACCGGGTCCAGTCTCTATCCTTAAGAGAAGATATAAATAGGTATTTCAAGGTGTTTGATAGTACAAGGTCACTTGAAGTTTTGTTTAAAACAAAGGTTTAAGCTGTTGCAAAGTCCTGTAAGAATCACTAGTTCATGTTTTCCTTATTAGGGAGAGGTAGGAAAGGATGTTACAAAATCAAACTAATTGCTTTATAGTTGCTTTTTAAGATATGCAGGAACAGTTTGCTTGCTCATTTTCAAAACATAAACACAGTCCCAGGGAACTAGTTATGTAAATGACAAGACATGCCAAAAACTCAAGTCAAATAACCCCAAACAAAACATCCCTAACTGCATCTCCTGCTACATGACGTCAGAACCAGGCATGCATTGGCGTCCCACAGCCTAAGAATGTCAAATGGACAAGGAAGTCTGACTTCCTTACAGTCTTGTTGAACTCCACTAATGGGACTTACCATCAAATTCCCAGGAAGCAGGGTCAATTTGACACATACATTTTTTTCAGAGAAAAAAAGAAGGGGATTGGAAGAAATCCTTCCCCACAATTGAATATCTCAGACTCACAGGCAGCTGTCTCCCAAAGCAAGCACTCATGTTCAGGGAGACACAGTCACATGCCCTCTTTTCCCCCAAACATGGCCATTCCCTCAGCTACAGACTTAGAACAACAATCCTTTGAGCTTTTGAAGAGGCCTTCTTGAGGGTAACGAGAGATCCTCTCAGTCTTCTTGATGAAAGTATTCATTAATTAAGTTTGAGATCATTCAGATAATCCTGCTGCCTCTGCAATATAATAGTATATCTAATGTGGGAAGAGGGATCCTGTCCATTATTTTCTACCCAAAGACTCTGATTAATTCTTGGAGAGAGCAATGATTTTCTTCTACTCTTGTTTCTATTACTTATCACAGGCAATTCATTAACATTTTCATATCTATGCTATAATTTGAGCAGGCTACTACATTTTTTTTTATCACCAAATCATTTTCTTTCTTCCATAGTGAATAAATGCCAGCTATCACTACCTGTACTTAGGAGAAAGCGACTCTTATAGTGAGGAGCAAAGGACAATAAGATGCTAAGTGTTGCTACAAAATGACTTGATGGAGACAGATGAAGTAATTTTAGAAAAGCTGATCTGATAGATTTGACAGTCAGATTCAGCCAGGGATATCAACTAACATTTCTACTTTTTTGATAGTTGCAATGAAAAGATTTCCATTAGTGGCATCTGAGGGGTAATGTGGGGCACAAAAGAAAGGGAGAGATTCTCCAAGGCTACACAGTATGAAATAAAGCTCAGCTAGTCAACAAACATTTATTAAGGGTTAACTTAGTCAGGCATTGTGCTAAGTGCTAGGGAATAAAAGAAAAAGGAAGAAAGAAAAAAAAGAAAAATTCCTTCCCTTAAGTTTACATTCTAATTAGGGAAATGATGATTATGATGATGAAAACATTTATCTCATCCTTTAATGTTTGCAAAATGATTTACAAATATTATGTCATTTTATCCTAGAATGACCCTGTGGTAATGGGTTCTATTATTATTTACATTTCATGGTTGAGGAAACTAAGGCAGATAGAGATTGTGTTATGTAGTAAGTATGTGAAGCTAAATTTGAATTCAAGTTTTCCTGATTACAGTACTCCCTGATACTCTATCCACTGCAGTAATCAAGTATAATAAGTATTCGAGGATAGATTTTAAAAAATTATTTAATTAATTAACTTAGAATATTTTTCCATGGTTATATGATTTATGTTTTTTCCTTCCCTTCCTCCTTCTCCCCTACTGTAGCCAATGAGCAATTCCACTGGGTTTTACACATATCATTGTTCAAAACCTATTTCCATATTGTTAATATTTACAGTAGAGTAATAATTTAGAGTCAGCATCCCCAATCATGTCACCACTGAGCCATGTGATCAAGCCAATTTTTTTTCTTCTGCATTTCTACTCCCCCAATTCTTTCTCTGGGTGTAGACAGTGTTCTTTCTCATAAGTCCCTCAGAATTGTAATGGATCATTGTATGGCTGATATTAGAGAAGTTGAGGTTAGATTTTAACTCATGTTTTCATGACTCCAGATCCAGCACTTTCTCTACGATGCTACCCAGCTGCCTGTGATTGGATCTCAAGTATAGTGTTTGTAGTCTTTCTGTTGTCTTTTTGTGTAATCCTGATCTTGAACTAAAGTTTATTTCCCTTTAATTTTATTGAATCTTTGCTTCTTCTGTTTTACTTGTTTATCTTTGGTACGGTATTTCTTAAGGAAGTTGAGATTGTCTTGAAATATTTATGTTGTCATCTTTGCTCAGAATCCTCATAAGATGAACTAGAAGTTCACTAATTCTTTATCCTGAAAGTCAGAATGTGCTGTTTTTATTGATGATCATCCCTTATAGCTTCTCTTATTCCTGACAAACTCAACAACCATCCTAGCAAATCCAGATATCCTAGAACCACTCTGTTACTAGAAAGACCAAGGGACCTATATTCCAGATTTTCCAACTTCCCTGAAAATGAGAATAAACCTCAGTTCCGAAGGAAAAACAGTATTTAATAGACCTATTCCAGTAAGTCTAGACTACTGCCTAATACATCTACTCCCAGATCTTTGTGCTTCTAGGATAGACTTGTAGGAATATTTCTACCTATGTTAGCAAATCATAGAGGGGTACTTAAAACTCAGAATTGTTACTTTGCATTTCTCATGGACCCAGGTCAAGAGTTATGTGAGCCAGGGTAGCCTGATGGCTCAGTGGATAGAGACAGGCCTTGAGACAGGAAGTCTTAGGTTAAAATCTGGCCTCGGACACTTCTTAGCTATGTGATCCTGGGCAAGTCACTTAACCCCTTTCCCAAACCTTTATTTATTTATTTTTTTGTTTTGGATATCAACCCATCATATTCAGCTTACACCCTTCCTTCTTTATGTGTATATGCCTTCAAATTGCCCTAGTTGTGATAAAGTTCTTAAGTATCTTAAGTACTTTGGGTATCTTGAATACTTTAAGTACATCAAATATCTCAAGTATCATAGATACCTTATGTATCTATGTCACTTATCACCTTCTCAAGTATGAATGTACTTAGTTTGACCTTATTTGACCTTATTACATTTTCACTGTACCTTTTTATGCTTCTCTTGAGGGTTAAATTTGTTTCTCAAATTTTCTTTTTTTTTGCTCTATTTTTTTGGTCAGTAAGTCTGGTAGTCCTCTATTTCATTAAACAGCAATTTTTTACTGTGGAAGATTATGTTCAATTTTGGAGGGTATATAATTCCTGGTTGTAGTCCTACATCCTTTGCATTTTGGAATATCATATTACATGCCTTCCAGTCATTTATGTAGAAGTTACTAGGTCCTGTGAAATCCTGATTGGGGCTCCACAATATTTGAATTATTTACTTCTGGCTACTTGTAGTACTTTTCCCTTGGCCCAAGAGTCCTGGAATTTGGCTATAATATTACTGCAGTATTTTATTTTGGGGACTCTTTTGGAAGGTGATCAGTGGATTCTTTCAATTTCCTTTTGTTTCTTTTGTTTGAAGACATCAGGGCATTTCCCCCGATGATTTCTTGTTATATGGTGTCCAGGCCCCCTCCCCTTTTTTTTTAAATCATGGCTTTCAAGTGTCCTAATAATTCTTAAATTCTCTCTCTTTAGATCTATTTTCCAGGTCAGTTGTTTTCCATTGAGATATTTGAGATTTTATTCTATTTTTTTCTTCTTTTGATTTTGTCTTACTGTTTTCTGATGTCTTATGGATTCATTAGCTTCTATATGTCGAATTCAGATATTTAGAAAGTTATTTTTTTCCTTGAGTTTTTGTGTTTCCTTTTCCATTTGTCCAATCCTATTCATTAAGTAGTTATTTGTTTTTTAAGTAGTTTTTAAAGTAGTTATGGGTTTTTGCCTCCATTTCCATTTGGCACATTCTAGTCTTTAGGAAGTTGTTTTTTTAGTGTATTTTTGTGCCTCCATTTCCTTTTGGCCAATTCTAGTTTTAAGGGGTTTATTTCTTTGGTGAATTTCCCCCTAGTTGTTGATTCTTTGTCAGTTCTCTTATTATTTGATTTTTAAATTTCTTTTCAAGTTCTTCCAGGGGTTCTTTTGGGACAAGACATCCTTTCACACTTTCCTTTGAGGCTTCGCATATTTTCTTTTTGGTATTTGTCTTCTGAGTTTATATTTTGATCTTTACTGTTCCTAAAGTAACTTTCTAAAGTCAAGCTTTTCTTTGCCTTTTGCTCATTTTTCTATTTTTTTCTCTTACCTTATCTATCTGCTATTAGAGGTTTTTCTCTGCTCCAGGGATAGAGGGAATAGAGGAAACTGTTCCAGATTTTCAGAGTATTCTTTTCTGGAACTTGGGTAGACCTAGCTGCCTTTGTTTCCCACAGTGTGTCTGTCAGGGGCGGGGTGACCCTACTGGTTTACTTTGGGAAGGCTTGAAGTTGTTTTCCACCTAAATTCTGCTCCTGGTGCTGACAGTTCCCCTGTTGTCTGGGCTGGCCCCTGCTCTGCAGCTTCATTGCCTCAAGCCACACCAAAGTACATTGTCTTCATGCCCTCCTGACCTTTGCTTGATGAGTAGTTTGGGCTGGGCACCTTCCTGCTCTTACCTTTTTTTTTTTTTAGCATTTATTAATATACATTTTTAACATGGTTACCTGATTCATACTCCTCTTATTCCCTTCACCCCCCCACCCCCCGCACTCCCCCCACCCATGGCCGATGCGCATTTCCACTAGTTTTGTCATGTGTCCTTGATCAAGACCAATTTCCAAATTGTTGGTAGTTGCATTGGTGTGGTAGTTTCGAGTCCACACCCTCAATCACGTCCACCCCGACACATGCGTTCAAGCAGTTGTTTTTCTTATATGTTTCCTCTCCTGCAGTCCTTCTTCTGAATGTGGGTAGCATCTTTACCATAAATCCCTCAGAATTGTCCTGGGTCATTGTATTGCTGCTGGTACAGAGGTCCATTACATTCAATTTTACCACAGTATATCAGTCTCTGTGTACAGTGTTCTTCTGGCTCTGCTCCTTTCGCTCTGCATCAGTTCCCAGAGGTCTCTCCAGTTCGCCTGGAACTCCTCCAGTTTATTATTCCTTTTAGCACAATAGTATTCCATCACCCGCATATACCACAGTTTGTTCAGCCATTCCCCAATTGAAGGACATCCCCTCCTTTTCCAATTTGTTGCCACCACAAAAAGCGCAGCTATAAATATTTTCATACAAGTCTGTTTATCTATGATCTCTTTGGGGTACAAACCCAGCAATGGTATGGCTGGATCAAAGGGCAGGCA
>NW_025349022.1:0-3300 GCF_016433145.1 Gracilinanus agilis
CCATTCAACTCATTCATTCGATTCATTCATATATTACACAGATTTATATTACAAACAAAATCGACATTGGATACAGAATCTACACACTTTCAATCTTTGCTGATACTGGCCTTCAGACAACAGGCATAAATACAGTCAGTCCATCACATGGGACAAGATCTATGACTTTCTCAGTGTAAGCTTCCTTTACTGGTCAGACCTCCTTTTTAGGAAGATCTGATGCTGAGTGGAGGAGGATTAGGATAAGGAGAGACCTGAGGCAGAAAGAAGACTCGCCAATGGGCTATTACAACAATATAGGTACAAAGCAAAGCTTACTTAGGAATGGTGGCAGGGGTAGAGAGAGGTCAGCATATTAGCTGTTAGAAAAAGAAATGGCAGGACTAGACAATTGATTGGATATGGAATGAGGGGTGAGAGTGAGTAGTAGAGGAGAACATCTAGGTTGTCAGCCCATACTGTATCTTATTACTGTATTGAAGTAATTTAGTATACTACCTGAATAGTCTAATATAATCAAAAATTGATTTTTATTGACTCATTAGAATACTCCATCATATCATCTGCTAAGTGATAACTTTTCTAGTTCTTTACTTAGGTTTATTTCCTCAACTTCTTTTTGCTGTTGTTTTGGTTTTATTGCAACAGCTAGCATTTTTACTATTATGTCTAACAGAAGGAGTAACAACAGACATCTTTGTTTATCCCTGACTTTTTGGGAAAGGATTCTGGTTTATCTCTATTACATATAATGGTTAACTTGTTTTCAAACAAAAGCTATTATCATTTTAAGGAAATGATATTTATTTCTTCATTTATTCTCAGTATTTTTTTAACATGGGTTCTATAATTGTTCAAGTTTTTTTCTGCATCTAGTCTGTGATTTTTGTTGATTTTGTTATTATTTTGACTAATTCTAAGCCGTACTGAGGATAAGGCAGAAAAGCCATAATGGTTAGGCAACTGTTTTAAGTGACTTGCTCAGAGTCCCACTGAAAGTAAGTATCTGAGGCAAGATTAGAACTCAGGATCTCTTGTTTCCAGGCTTGGCTCTCAATCCACCAACCCACCTAGCTGCTCCATAATTGTGTTATTAACGTATTTAATTAGGTCTGTGACAAACTATTTTGCTGGCATAAATCCAACTTGGCTATGGTTTATAATCTTTGTGGCATATTGTTTACCTTTTTTGCTATAAATGGCAGACAAGGTGGAGTTTCTTCACTGGTGAATGCCCTATACCAGTAAAATCACAGGCCCAGTTCTTCCTATGCATAGTTCCTTATGCATAGTATATCAATAATATCAAACACATTACAGCCTGTTCCAATTAAAATTTAATTGGGAAATGTTTAATCAAACAAATAAAACTATAATACAATATAAATAATGCTAATTTGTGATTTTCTAAGTCAATGTGAGGATGAACATATATTCCTTTATCTATGGTATGTTTTAGATATTAAATTAGTTTCCATAGGTAGCATACTACACACACACACACACACACACACACACACACACACACACACACACANAGGTAGCATAACACACACACACACACACACACACACACACACACACACACACACACAGCCTTAGGTGCTTCGGCTCCTTATTTCCCCATCACTTGCCTGAGCCAGATGTACCACATGGCTACCCTTCCCTAGGTAGTTTCATGCCATGCACTTGTGATCCAGCCTCCAGCTCTGACCTAGCTTTCAGGAACCTCCTTTGGGTCTTGGGCTTCTGGACAGGCGAGCAGGCACTATAACTAGCCTGAACCAGTCTGAGTGCTGCTCCTTAGCCATCATCATGCCATCCTTCTAGTCTTATCTAAAGATAATTTTTAGATATCTAAAGATAAAGATAGCTTTATTTAGCTAGCTCTGGGAAAAATATTCAAATTGATTTGTCCATTCTTTTAAAGTACAAGTTGATGCCCTATGACTATTCACTATCCCTATGACTCAGTTCCCTTCCCACCACTCTTTCTAAAAGTGTTGCCATTTGATATTAGAATGTAAGATCCTTGAGAGCAGGAACTACATATAAAAATTATATATAGAGTTCCGGGTTAAGATGGCGGCAGAGTAAGAAGCAGCTCTTAACCTCTCCTGACCGAAACACACAAAACTCCTCAAGGGGACATAAAAACAAGTCCAGACGAACGGAGGAACCCCACAACAGGGCACAGCGTGGAAGGTACGTGGAATCGAGACATTTCCAGGCTATAAAGGGCTCTCACTAAATCGCGGGCTGAGCAACCGCCCCACCCCCACACCCTCCAAACACAAGATCTAGAGCTCTGAAGCCAGCTAAAAAGAAATAGAGCAAGTTTGGGGCACCCATCGAGTCATTGGCAGCTCTGGGACCTGTTCCTGAGAGCAGCAAGATTTAAGACCCCAGTAAGCCAGAGAACGCAAGAGAAATCTGAGCGCCGGAGCAGAGACCAGACGCTGGGCGCAGAGCGCAGGCTGAGCAGAGTACAGGCACGGGCGGAGGCGGGGGTGGAGGCAGACACAGCCAGGAACTAAAGCTCTGAAAACCTGAGTGGGGAACCAGTGCAGACAGGTATACGACTGTGGAAGCAGCGCCCTGAGACTTGTAAAGGAACCTCCTGCAGAGGATCAAGCAAGGGGATCCACCAGAGGGCTTGACCGCGGAGAGACACTGAGCGTGAGGATAAACCTGAGAAGCTGCTGGGCTAATGATGGCTGCCCAGACTCAGGAAATTCAGAAGAGAAAGAATAACAAGAAAAAGAAGCCTTTAACACTCGACAACTTTTACACAGAGAAAATCCAGACAACCGAGCAAACAGAGGAGGAGAACAAACAAGCATCCGAACCCTCCTCAAATAAGGAAAACTCCTCACAAGCTATGGAAGAGTTCAAAACTGAGATTTTGAGGAAAATGGAAGAGATCTGGCAAGAAAATAACTGTTTAAAAGGTAAAATCTTGCAATTGAACACCAGAAATGACCAGATTGAAAAGGAATACCAGAAGATTACGGCCGAAAACCAGAAGATTATGGCCGAAAACAAGAAGATCATGGCCGAAAACCAGAAGATTACGGCCGAAAACCTAAAGATTATAGCGGAAAATCAATCCCTAAAGGCTAGAATTGAGCAATTGGAAGGCAATGATCTCTCAAGACAACAAGAACAAATAAAACAAAGTCAAAAGACTGAAAAAATAGAAGGAAACATGAAATATCTCAATGAGAGAGTGACAGACCAAGAAAACCGGTCTAGAAGAGACAATTTGAGAATAATTGGTCTTCCAGAAAAACCAGAAAT
>NW_025349022.1:3396-4998 GCF_016433145.1 Gracilinanus agilis
TCAATGAGAGAGTGACAGACCAAGAAAACTGGTCTAGAAGAGACAATTTGAGAATAATTGGTCTTCAAGAAAAACCAGAAATTAATAGAAACCTGGACTCCGTGCTAAAAGAAATTATTCAGCAAAATTGCCCTGAAGTCCTACAACAAGAGGGCAATATAGACATCGAAAGGATTCATAGAACACCCACTGCATTCGACCCAGAGAAGAAATCGGTTAGAAATATTATTGCCAAATTCAAAAGCTTTCAAGCAAAAGAAAAAATCTTACAAGAAGCCAGAAAGAGACAATTCAAATATCAAGGAGCACCAATCAGGATCACACAGGATCTGGCAGCCTCCACACTAAAAGACCGTAAGGCTTGGAATACAATATTCAGAAAGGCAAGAGAGCTGGGCCTGCAACCATGGATCAACTACCCATCAAAACTGACTATATATTTCCAGGGGAAAGTATGGGCATTCAACAAAATTGAAGAATTCCAGGTATTTGCACAGAAAAGACCAGGGCTGAATGGAAAGTTTGATATCGAACCACAAAAATCGAGAGAAACCTGAAAAGGTAAATAAGATACAGAGGGAAAAGAAAGAAAACTTATAATTTTTAAATTTGCCTTTTTAAGGGCCTCAGTGAGATCTAATTATCTGTATTCCTATGTAGAGAAATGTTATGTTTAATTCTCTGTAGTGAACTCTATTCACTATTATAATATTCACTATTATAATAATCAGAAGAATAATTAACAGGGTGAGGGTAGAACACTAAATAATCTAAGATGGTGTGGGGGATGGGAAAGAGGGGGTAAATAGCAGGGGACACCAAGAGAAACATGAGTGAATAAGAAAATAGAATATTCTATTACACACAAAGAGGGCGTGAGAGGGAGAGGGGACAAATACTATTAGAAGAAGGAGAGGAAGAGAGCATTAAGAGGTAATAATCAAACCTTACTCTTAGTGTAATCAACCCGGAGAGGGAAGAGTAGCTTTATTATCCATTGGGATAAAAAACTCTATCTAACCCTACTGAGAAAGTCAGAAGGGATAAACCAAGGGGAGCAGGGGAGAGGGAAGGTCAAAAAAGGGAGGGGAGAAGGGCGAGGGAATTCATAAGGCCTTTAAAAACAAAAAGAGGGGGGAAAAATAAGGGAGGGGGTAGAAAGGGAAGTTAATCAAGGGAGGGGATAAGGGATAGGGTCTTAATAGCAAACCACTGGTTTTAAAGGAAATAGTTTAAGGAGAAGGGGTAGGAATGGGGGAGGATTTGAAAATGTCAGCAAATGCACAACTGACGATTGTAACTCTGAATGTGAATGGGATGAACTCGCTCATAAAACGGAAGCAAATAGCAGAGTGGATTAGAAACCAAAATCCCACCATATGTTGTCTACAAGAAACACATATGAGGCGGGTGGACATACACAAGTTTAAGGTTCAGGGTTTGAGCAAAATCTTTTGGGCGTCAAATGAGAAAAAGAAGGCAGGAGTGGCTATTATGATTTCTGACAAAGCCAAAGTAAAAATAGATATGATTAAAAAAGACAGGGAAGGTCATTACATCCTGATTAAAGGCAGTATAAACAATGAGGAAATAACACTGCTC
>NW_025349023.1:0-6685 GCF_016433145.1 Gracilinanus agilis
TATATAGTCAATTTTGATGGGTAGTTGATCCGTGGTTGAAGGCCCAGCTCTCTCGCCTTTCTGAATATCATATTCCAAGCCTTGCGGTCTTTTAGCATGGAGGCTGCCAGATCCTGTATGACATAAATTCTCTTAAAATACTTATTTCTCTTTTAAATCATTCAGGAAAGGTATGTTGTGATGTCATGTTCTCAAATTCCGTAGAGTTCTTGATCTTATCAAATGTTGGATTATTTTCCTGTTTTGTAGGATTTATTCCTAAATGCCTAAATGTATTTACTAGATTTAGAGCCCATGTTTCCTTATGTTGTTACTGTTTTTCCTGTTGATTTATGTTCAAGAATTTTGAGATTTCTTCTTCCTGAAATCTTTGGTATTTTCAGTCACCACAGTCCTGCATATTTACCTTGTCATTCATTCCTGATTCCCTCCCCCTCCCCCTGTACTTCCTGTGGAAGCTGAAGCTGAAAATGTCTCAGCTTCCTTCTATACCAGGCAATTCACTGTTCATCAGCCTAAATCTCTACTCCACTTTACTTTTGGTTTGTCAGAATTGGCCTCAACTAGATTCCAGGCTTTTCCTTCAGGCTTTTTGGAATGCTACATAGTTCCCCACATGAACAATGTCCTGTCCTGGTGATCTACCCCACCCTCTTTGTTCCTTAGTTCTCTGTCTTGAGCACCAGTCTTTTAGAGCCTGTTTTCTCTGCAAAAAAAAGGCTCAGATTCTGCTTTCCCCTGTACCAGCATTTTCAGAGCTTTATAAAAGCTTGGTGTTTCCAGGTTGCAGCCCCTGGCATACTTTTGTTCCTAAAAGATTGACTATAGCCAATCTGACTGTCAAGGTCCAGCATATGCTTTGAATCCAGGGTCTCTGTGGTATTGGAAGAGGGAGAGGGGAATAGCATGCAGGGGTAGGTTTTGATGTAAACTTCTGTTGGGTTGCTGTATAGTCTTAATTCTAGTTGCATAGTAAGTAGGAGAGAGAGTTGAGCATCAGTGAGGCTCAATTCCTGGTTTTTATTTGACCTTATTTTGGATTCTGAGTGTCATAGACCATGGAAAGAGCTGAAGTTGCTTTATCACTGGTGCATAACTTCTGATTTAGAGTTGTTTGAGAGATCCTGGGGAGTGGAGAAAATGTCTAGGTTGCCATCTTATTGCTCATGTGACCTGAAGTCTCCTGATGATTATTATTTTAAAAAGAAAAAAACCTTGTCTTTTCCTCTCCTCAACTCTCCATTGCCATTTATCCTGACTTACAGGAAGAAAGATAGTGGTCATTCCATTCCTCATAGAATTAAGAATACTACAAAATTTAGTAATACTAGAGAGTTTGCTTGGAGACTTGCAGTAAAGGGCACCCATCTTCTCTATTACTCTTTTCGATCTAATCTACACATCCAATCCAATTCTGCTTTTGACTAGACTTCATATTAAGAAAGTATTTCTTTATATATGGCCTATATCAGCTTTTTGCAAATTGGCCCAATGCACCTAGTTGTGTCCTATGGAAGCAAGGAGAAATAGTATAGAACCTCTTCTACCTAACAACCTTCCAAGTTCTAGAATATAGCTAACATGTTTCCCCTGAGTTTTCTCTCAATATCCCTATCTCCTTCAACTTATCCTTAAATAAGAGAATCATTAGGTTTGTTCTCATCATTGTAACAACATTGTATTGTCTTGGATTCAATGCTGTCGTTGTCACAACTACTTAGAAGTACTTCTGTACTTGCCACTACAAACATCAAAGCTGCAAAACACAGAAGCATAGGATTTGAGAGTTGAAAGGAATCTCAGTAGTCATCCAATCCACCCCATATAATAAAAGAAATTCCCACTATACCAGACCTAAAAAGTAGTTATCAACCTTCCTCCTGAAGAACTCCAAGAAGAGAAACAAGTTCAATAATTCTTAAGGCAGTTTATTCTACTTATGTAGTTCTAATTGTTAGGTTTCTTTTTGGGTATAAATCCTAATTTGGCCCCTTTACAACTTCTTCTCCTTGTTCCAACTGCTTTCTGCTAAGGCCAAATAAAGTAAGTCTGATCCCTTCTCCACTTGACAGTCCACCAAATACTTGAAGCCAAGGATCAAGTTTCACTTAGTTGTTTGGTTTGTGTTTTTTTTTTCCCCACCACACTAAGCATGTTCTAATCCCTCAACCAATTCTTATATGAGATGGACTCAAAACCTTTTGCTATTCTGCTTATTCTTAATGGACATTCCCCAGTCTTCTTATCGATAGCCT
Source organism: Gracilinanus agilis (assembly GCF_016433145.1). Taxonomy (NCBI): domain Eukaryota; kingdom Metazoa; phylum Chordata; class Mammalia; order Didelphimorphia; family Didelphidae; genus Gracilinanus; species Gracilinanus agilis. Next base: position 2,256 of record NW_025349023.1, read on the forward strand.
TCTTAAGCTAAGAACTGAAACACAATAAACCAGAGTTCTTACAAGGACAGAGCATAATGGGATTATTACCTCTCAATTCCAAATTTTCCCTCTCTTAATGCAACTCAAGATATCATTAACTTTTTTTGGCTACCAAATCACACTACCAACTCATACTGATTTTGCATCTTTTTTTAAGAATAATTACAATTTAACCATTTCCCCCTCATCTTTATTTGCAAAGATTTTTTTTCTGTACTCAAGTGTAACACTTTACAAATACTATATCTATTGTACCTATTTACATATTATACCTATTGAATGTCTTACGGGATTCAACCCAAAGCATTCTAGGCAAGATATTCTTGGATTCTTACTCTGGCATTTCAAGTATTATCTAACCTTCCCAATTTTCTGTAATATGCAAATTTCATGAGCATGCCATCTATGATGTTATCTAAGTCATTGATAAAAATTGTTAATCAATAGAAGACTGATAAACATAGATCCCAGAAGTACCACCACTAGAAACTCCTTGCAATGACAACACTAAACTATTAACAACTACACTTCGAAACTAGCCATCTAGTCAGTTCTGAATTGAATCAACTGTGTTGTAGCCTAGTCTATATTTCTATATATCTCCTCTACTCCATCAAAAGTTTCAATAAAATTGAGGTGTTATGTATATGTATGTATGTGTGTGTATATATTTCCTTCATCTACTAGTCTAATAATCCTGTAATTAATTTAACCTAAGACTGATAAAAACCATGATGAGACTTTTCCCTTTCTAGATGTTCCAATCACTTAACTTTAATAATTCTTTCCAGAATTTCCCAAGGAATCACCAAGTTTATTAACTGATAACTTGCAGTCTATGTATTTTTTCTTTTTTTAAAAAAATTGGGATATATCTATTCTTTTCCAATCTTGTGAGGCTTCTGTTTTTAATGATGTTTCAAATATTATTGACAGTAGCTCAGGAATCACATCTTTCAAAACTTTTGAATTACTATCTTGGGTATGGACTCCCTGTTAGTCATTTTTTTTTATAATTTCAAAGAAAATTCATTCTCCATGGCAAGAAAAAACAAGAACAAACTAAGAATTGAGAAGTTCTACCTTCTCTCTGTTGACTTAACATTATTCCACCAACCCCAAACAAATGCTTTATTCTTTCCTTAATCTTGTTTTTCTCCTATTTAAACTAAACTTAAAAAATTCCTTTTTCATTGACGAGAATGTATCTTGACAATCTCAATTTACTCTTTGTTTTTGCATTCCTCACATGATTTCTGAAGAACCATGACATTTTCTTAAGAGGTAGCAGGGGATAATGAAGAGAGACAGTGGCCTTGAAACCTGGAAGATAGGCATTCAAGCCTTCCTTCTGATACATGACAACTGAAAGACCATGGACAAGACATATTAACCTCTTAGAGTTCTTCATAACTATCTAAATGTAAAGATACAGAGGAATGATGGTCCACATTGGTAAAAGGTATTTCTTTACATTTGAGTTTCCTTTGTCAAAGAAATCACAGGTAGAGTAGCTAACTTTATGATCTGTATGCCATACTTTACTATTCATCTTCTGTTTCATGGGCCTGTTTTGTCTTTAATGAATTTCTTTTTAAAAATATGAGCTAGTTAATGAGTTCCCTGTGCATCCAAACAGACCTCTTCAAACCCCATTCATCTTTTTAATATGAAATTATTTCCCTTTGTGTCTTTAAGAATTTCATTTTTGAAAATCTCCCATCCTTTCTGAGATGACTAGCTAAGGAACATTTTGGTCCATAAAATCCTCCCTAGATTCTGTCTTAACACTTTGAAATCTGTCCTTCCTAAATTTAGGATGTGTCAAATGATTCCCAGATTTTTCCCCCTTCTTCTCTGTTCTAAACTCTAATGAAGATTAATCTCTTTCCCCTAAGGTTCCTATCATTTCCTCTCTGGCAATTAGTTTCTCTTTGTTTATGAGAATTAAATGAAGACTAGAATTTCCCTTTGCTGATTCCTTTACCTCTCAAAGGATGAAATTATCACTAGGGAAAGTTAAGATACTGCTATGTTCTTGGCAGGGAGAGATTTCTAGTCAATGTGAAAAACTGAAATGCCCATTAGTGTTATACGAGAACTTAGCACAAGGCCTGGCACATAGTAGGTGGCTAATCAATTTTTATTAAGTGAATAACTAATTGTATTCCAGAGCTGTAGTAGTCTGTTTTCCATAGGTTTTCAAAATCTATTTCTTCTTTCTGTCCAAGTGGTCTAAAATAAATTGGAATGACAAAATCACTTCTGCACCCTAATGGTCTTAACTCCAAATACTCTAATGATTACCATTTCTGGTTCCTGGATTTCTTCACATGAAAATATTAATATTCAGTATTGCTGCACCCTCACTCCTTTTACCTATCTTGTGAATTTTCAAACAGGTAGACCCATTTAGAACAAGGGTCCAGTTATGGGTTTCATCCCAACAGATATCAGTGATACCTATTTAGTCAAATTTGCCACCTTGAAGTTGAACCCCTACTTTCTCTTCTCTGTAGCCTAAATTTTTCATATGTACATGTAGACATTTGAAGCTGAGTTTTTACTTTCTCTTTTCTTGATTTTTGTCTACTATAAAGAGAGAATGTGTCTCTGTTGCTCTTCATCTTCCTTCCTTATAGCTGCCTGCCATGATATCTAACTTGGGGGCATATAGTGGTAGCAACCTTCCTATCCTACCTCTTTAGTTTGAAGCCCTTTTGATTAGATTTCCAAGATATCTGGCAAATATACTCCTAAAAGTTTATGTTAGGTATCCTCCATTTCTGGTCAAGTATCCATCACATCTATAGTTGAAGGATATGATCGAGAAACTCCATATCCATGTTTTACACATCTTCTCAGCCAACTGTTTACTTCCCAAATTAATTTTTCTCTTTGTATTCCTTCCATTCATTCAGAAACAGTACAGAAAGCATAACCTGTAACCTGATGGCCTTCATTTTCCTGTTCAAGTCTTTCCAATTTTTGACAATAATTTTTTAAGGTCTATGTGAATATGTAGTTTGTAACCACATAAATCACTGAAAAGGGCATTTTGTCATCCATTTTGAAAAGTCTTAGTAGGTTCTCAATTATATCTTGAACAAATAAATGCCTCACAAAGACAAAAAAATCTCCATTTTTACCAGGCCAACAAATAACTGCCCAAGAATGACTGTGTAGGGAATCACTAACTACTAATACTCTTCCGTTAGTTCTCTTACCTTTACTGGATTGTCTCTCATCTGATTCCTTCTGTATCTCTATGATATCATTGCTTGAAAGATAAATAGCTTCTTCCTTATTTGTAATATAATTTATATAGTTATCTTGAATATGCTATATAATTACTAATAAACAAATTATATTCAAATATGTGAGTGGCAGAAATGCTAACTCAGATTGTTGTAATGTTTTAAAAGTTGTGCACAAAAGTACAATCAATAAAGTATGGCAAGCATTAGAATCCCTCTCTCAGATTAGAATAGTGAGACTTGGAATTAATAAAATCTGAGGTGAGATTTGCTCCAGGTGTCCTGATTCCCAGTCCTGGGTTCTAGTCAGTATATAATGTCTCCTCAATCACAGAATTTTAAGATTAAAAGAGACCTCAGCAGCCAGTTAGATCAAATTATAATCAAACTTATAAGGAATCCTTCATATAGTATATGCTGACAAATGGTTGTTCTGACCTGTGTTTGATAACCTCCAGTGAGGAGAAATTGTAGACAATTTCACTTTTGTTAGTCAGTGAGTGAACTGTTATTTATTAAATACCTATTAAATATCAGGCACTATGAATGCTGGGGATACAAAGGAAAGCAAAAGATAGTACTGGCTCTCAAGGAGCTCATACTCCAATGGGGAAACAACATGCCAATATACAAGCAACTTTGTTCAAAGGTCTATACAGGTTGAGGATAGTCTCAGAAGGAAAGCATTAAGAATAAGAATCAGAAAAGGCTTCTTGAAAGAAAAAAAAGACAGCTGAAATTTAAAGCAAACTAAGAAAACTGAGAAGTAAAGATAAAGAGGGAGAGCATTCCAGGCTCAGAAGACAGACAATGAAAATGCTCAGATTTGAGAAATGGAGTAGCATGTGCAAGGAACAGCAAAGAGGTGTCAGTAGATCAGAGTACATGGAGGTGTATAAAATGTAAGGAGATCAGAAGGTAGGAAAGGATGGCTTCATGAAGGGCTTTAAAAGCCAAACTGAAAATTTTATATTTGATCCTAGAGGTAAGAGAAAGCCACTGAGGTTTAAGTAGAAGGATATGCAGGAAAGGGCAATGTTGGGGGAAGAGGGGAGTACCTAGCTAGAGAGGAGAAAGCACCAAGAAGAAAAGGGATATTGATAATGTCAAAGGCTAAAGAAATGTCAAAAAGGATGAGGACTGAGCAAAAGC
>NW_025349024.1:0-3220 GCF_016433145.1 Gracilinanus agilis
ATATATATATATATACACACATATACACATACACACACACATATATGTACATATAATATTCTGAGAAAGAAGACTTCTAAAGGAGTCCATGTCATAAAAAGGTTAAAAATTGCTAGTCTAAAGCCCTTGAAGAAGAAATTAGTGCCTTGGAGAAGCAGAGTTAGTATGTAAAAAAAAGACTTGAAAGAAACTCATGGTGTTGGAAAAACCATTGTGGAGGACCTAATACTTACAGTCACTGTTATTGTTGTGCAAATGCCAAGTTTTCATATCGATCAGTGCAATCCCTCTTCAAGGCTTAGGATGGCAAAGGGTCTTAAATCATCCTCTTAAACCATCCTTTTCTCTACTTTCAGAGAAAGCAACTCAGATCATCTAATAAGCAAATCCTCAGCTCCTAAACACTGCGTGAGCTATCTAAGAAATAGGGATAATGTTGGCCTTCCACTGGAAGGTTGAAAACACAGATGAGTTGTAGCATCCTCAGCATTTCATAGAAACCATAGAGATGCTTAGCAGCCCCGGTAAGTATTATTATGGCAAACTTAAGAGTAGTAAATAAAGGCAACAAATGAATTAAAAAACAAGATGAAAAAATAATTAAAACAATAACTATTCCATTCATTCTGAGCACATCACCCAAGATTGCATTAGAAGGAAAAAAAAACCTCTACAATAAAAACATGGTTGTAATCTGATAGTAAAAAAGCCCAATAAAATAAGAATGAGCCCCATTAATGAAAATAATGGCTCTTACCCCAGCCAGTTAAAATGTGGATCCTACATGTCTGAGATTTGGGGGAGTGGATGGCTGTTTTTTTTTTCTTTTTCACAACTGATGATCTATTAGTCTTTGTTATTTGCTCTAGAAAAAAGAAGATCCCGAGCAAAGTAGCATGGCTTTTATAGAAAGCCAACAAATGCTTGAATTGGGCAGAAAATCTAGTGTTTCTAGTCAAATACAGCCAGCAAGCATTTGGTTATATGTTTGCTGCAAAGTTCTAGACACTGGACTAAATGTTGGAGATTCAAACAAAAGCAAAAACAACCTCCTTCCCCTCAGGTAGTTTACATTCTAATGGGGCCAGATTGTGTGTAGGGAGGGGTTGTTGTTCAGTTGTTTTCAGACTTGTCCAACTCTTCATGACCCCATTTGATATTTTCTTGGCAAAGATACAGCTTATTTTATAGATGAGGAAACTGAGGCAAACAGGCTTAAGGGACCAGGGGCATGCAGCAACTAAATATCTGAGATCAGATTTGAACTCAGGAAGACCAGTCTTCTTGCCTCTACACCTGCCATTCTAAACACTGCTCTACTTAGCTGTCCAATGGGGGAGACAATATGCAAATAACTAGGTCCAGACAAGAGAAAAGTAGATAGAAGGCAGTCACGGAAGTCAGGGCAGTAGTAGATTGGTGGTGGGCAGAGGGTTTTGCAAAAGTCCTAAAGAAGCAGAGATGTCTGTCTCTGGCATTCTCTGTGAGGTTTGGGGCTCAGACATGGATTTGTAATTCTTTCTTGTGGGTGTAGGAACAATGTCTCTAAGGTAGAATGGAAGTAGTATAGGGAAAGTATTATTGAGCCAGAAGAGTAAGGAGTCCCAACTAGGTGGCACATTCTTTAAGGAGATAAGATTGGGATTAGAGAGGTTGAGTGGATAGAGAACCAGTCCTGAAGTCAAGTTCTGCCTCTGACCTATACTTACTTTATAATCTGGGACAGCCAGTTAATGTCTTAGTGATCTAGGCAATTCTCTAAATGCACAAACTTAGGAGAGCTCTCAATACTCCCCAGGGTGACCAGAATCAGTTTTAAATGTAACTGGGAAATATTTAACAAAGCAAATTCAAATACAAGAGAACATAGATAATGTTAATCTGTGATTTTCTCAGTCAGTATGGATCTCAGGGATTCTTATGAACAATTTAATGACCTCGTTTCTATTTGAGTTTGACACCAATCATCTCAGACTCCAAGTTAGAGAGACACAGTACCAGTCTACACTGTGGCTATGCCAGAAGATAGGAATTTGAATTTATTAGATCTTGAGCTTGGAGAAGTCATTTCCCTCTTTAAACCTCAGCTTCTTCTTCTATAAAAGAAGGAGGTTAGATTTTGCAGTTCAGTTAAGGAAACATTTATTAAGTGCCTACTATGTAAAAAGTATGCTTTTAGGTGCTGGTCATACAAAGACAAAATTGAAACAATCCTTGCTTTCCTGGGTCTTAGAACCTATTGGTTTCCTTTTGAAGTCTCTTTTAGTTCTAAATCCTAACCAATGAGTACTATGTGATTATTGTAATAGTTATAATATGGATGGGCATTCTGATAGAGAATGACTTGGAGAAAGACCTGCTTTGAAAAAGACTTCTAAGAACCCTTATAGCACTAACTCTCTATGACTGGACTGTTTTTAAGAATAAGGCTGGATATTTTGCAGTTTGGGTTGGATAGAAATGTTTACTTTAGAGAGCAGGAAAACAACAGCAGCTTTCTTAAATACATTAATTTGTATCAAAAGATTGGCCCCAAGTTTCCTACCAGATTAATAAGATCTGGTTTTTCTCCTTCTGGGAAATGATTTTTAGCTTTCTTGAAGGTAGTAGATAGGTGTAAGCTCTAAATACTTAATAAAAAGCTAGTTGACTAAGTGCCTTAAACCCTAGACATAGAGTCCACAAGAGGCAGGCTAAAGGAAATTATGCTTCCTCCAGAGAATTTGCTTCTTAATTCTAGAAAGTTTGTGCCCAGACCCTCCCCACTGTCTCCCATCCCACCATCCCAAATCTGGGAAGAAACTTAACTGAAGACAGCCTCTGCCTGCTGAATAGGTCCCTCTGCTACCATCCCAGGCCCTGTTTCCACTTGTACAAACTCTTATTTGTTCAAAGTGAATATTAACACTGTAATTTACTAGCTAATTATGTTTCTGGAGTAATAACTGGAAATGTGGCATTAAAATCCTTACATACTTTCTATCCCAGCAAAGTCTTTTTGGATACAAGCATATACCTTTGTCAATATCTGGGGATTTTTGTAACATACAGTCTTGGTGCCCCCATCTTTTCCCTCTTTTCTTTCCCTTTCAGATTCTTTTGTCTTCCTTTTAGAGATTTCCCTTAGGTTATGCACAGTACAACAATGTTTCATGAATAGAATTTTGTAGTTTAGCTCCTCTCTCTCTCTCCATCTCTCTCTCTCTCTCTCTCTCTCTCT
>NW_025349025.1:0-3532 GCF_016433145.1 Gracilinanus agilis
AGTGAGTTCATTTTGGAAAAATGTGGAAAATCCCTACCTGAAATTATGAAGAGTGGAATGAGCAAAACCAAGAGAACATTGAACATAGCAACAGAAATAATGTTTGAAGAATCACTTGTGAATGTCCACCTCCAAAGAAAGAACTGACAAATCAAAAGAAAACGTGGTTATGTATATATACCATGTTTATATTTATATGTGTGTATATATGTACAAATACATCTTTTTGTCAAATAATGTCATCTCTAGGGAGTGGAGGAGAGAGAAGGTGTTAACTGGATAATTTATTCTAACAAACAAAGTAATTAATTATTTTTTTTAAACCCTTGTACTTCGGTGTATTTTCTCATAGGTGGAAGAGTGGTAAGGGTGGGCAATGGGGGTCAAGTGACTTGCCCAGGGTCACACAGCTGGAAGTGGCTGAGGCCGGGTTTGAACCTAGGACCTCCTGTCTTCAGGCCTGACTCTCACTCCACTGAGCTACCCAGCTGCCCTAATTATTTTTTTAAATGTCAAAGTTGCCAGCAGAGGTCCACAGAGGTCTGGGGTCTAGAGACCATGGCATGATTTGGGGCCAGATGAGTTCAATTCAATAACACAACCCAAGGAGCAACAATAGTCACCTAGTTATAGTTTAACCTCTCAGCCAATATACTAAAGTATGGTTCAGTATATAGCATGTATAGAACACATATTTATTTATACATGTGTGTATTCATACAAACATGTACATAATGTATGCAATGTATGCATGTATAGGTAAGGTTTCTGTGTCTGTGCCACCATCCAGTCAATGGCCTCATTCTCCTAGGAGAGCCCCTCACTCATCTGGAAATCCTCTGTACTCAACAGAAGGGTCCCTGCTATTTGACATTCAAAGCCTTTTATAACTTTATAATATGTAATAATCAACTATTAATTATTACATTATTAATTAGCTAATAAATCTATAATACAACATATAATACAATATATAAAATAGATTAATAATAGAATCTAAAATGCTATACAAAAACCATTAATATAGCAATACCATGTTATACATGGTTATATGATTTATAATTTTATATAAAATATAATCAAATATATAATAAAAATAAAGGTCGTTTGGGTATTAGCAACTGTGAAAATCAGGACGGTCTTCACGTAACCACTGGTACTTGAGCTGGATCTTGGAGGAAGAGAGGATTCCAGTGAGGCAGAGGTGAGGAAGGAACGCATTCCAGATGGGGACGGCCAGTTCAGAGGGTCTGGAGATGGAGTGCCCTGCGTGAGGGGCAGAGAGAAGATGAGTACTGGGAGGCTGTAAGTGTGGAAAGAGGAATAATATTTCACAGGGCGAGAAAGACAGGTCAAGTGGCGACGTGCTAGAGAATGCCAGAGGAGGTGCATTTTATCCCAGAAGCTGGAAGCAAATAGTTTCCTGAGCAGTGGAAGGATACCAACTTAAGGACACTTTGGCATCTCTGTGGAGAATGTATTAGAGAGTAAATAGAATGAATGGAGGAAGATCAATTAGACTAAGGCCATTGCAACAATCTAGGTGAGAGGTGGTGGTGAGAGATTTAGAGCCAGAAGGAACCCTGTAAAAGCTATTGAGTCCAATCCTCTCTTTTTATAGGTGAGGAAACAGAGGTAGAGACAGAGGTTCAGTGACTTGACCAGCATCACACAAGTAGAATCTAAACCAGGTTTTGAACCTAGATCTTCCTAGCTCCAAGTCACCTAGTATATCAGGTTGTCTTATTCAGGTTCCTTCTGACCCTGATAATCTATGATATTATGAAAACATAGAACTTCCTGACCCAGTAGCTTGCCAAAATATAGAACTTCCAGGTCTGGTGGCTTGCCAGAATACTCTAGTCAGACAATGAAACTCCGGATGGGGAAGTGGTTGTCAAGAAAAACCGTCCTGGGAGATAGGGTCATGTTGTGGGAAGATGGATGAATGTGGAGTACAAAGCCTTGGATTCAAGTTCTGGTTCTGTCACTTTCATTCTATATAACGTTGGGCAAGTCATTTAATCTCTTCAGAGTCTCAGTTTCTGGATCATAACTTGACTTGGTCTCCTCGGTCCCAGAAGGCAATGAATGGAAGTTACAGAGACAAAGTGAGGCTTCCTAAAAAATAGAGATTTCTCTCAACCTTGGAAGCAAGTAATGAGTTCCTTCTTGCTAAAGGTTTTCCAGAAAGGGCTGGAAGTCCAGGGGTTAGATATTTGGTAGAAAAGTGGTGGATGGGCTAGGTGACCACTGAGATTTCTTTGAGATCTGAGAATCAATGACACATTTTTACTCCTTTAACCCTTCTTCCCTCCTGGCAGTGATTTGATTTTGCCTTTTCTCTTCTTCACCCATGTGCCTGTTATATCCATATTGTACTTCCTTCCCTGTTGGTACCTCCCTCTGTTTCCTTCCTTTCTCTTGGCTTTGTTTTTTGCCTCTCATTTATTTCAAAGACACTCTTCCTTTCATTGGTGTCAGCTCTTCAGAATAGCTACAACTGCTGGTCTCAGAGACTTTACAAGCTAAAGCACAAGTCTTGCTCTTTTGATGAAAGTTTCATTCCTTTTCCACCAACTCAGTCTTCTCTGTGTTTACATTATTCTTTGTGTTTCTTTTTAAGTGTAAGAAGTGCATTCAGATTTTAAAATACCCCACTTTTCTGTAACCCTTTGAGGAGTACAAAGTGCTCTCCTTCCAGCCAAACACAGAGATAGGAAGTGAGTGTGATTATCCTCACTTTATTAGTGAGAAAATGAATAATAGCAGAATTTAAGCAATACCTTGAAATTCACACTAAGCATCCCCATACGTTATTTCATGAAATTCTCATGACAAACCCATGAGGTATGTTTAACGTACATTCATCTTACAGATCATGAAACAGAATCTCACAGAGGTTAGGAAGATTGCTCACGGTCAGAAAGTTCAGAAATCTCTGAGAAAGCATTTGAACCGACGTCTTCCAAATGCCAAACAAAGCCCTGTTGCCATCATATAACAGTGCCTCTTTGGTTTTTAAAGCTAATGACAAAGAAATTAATATATTTGTAGGTTAAAGGAACCTTAGAAATCTTCTAGTACTATCCTCTCGTTGACAGATGAGAAAACTGAGGATCCAGGAGGTCGACTTACCTAAAGACAGGCAGGGAGCAAGTGGCAGAATTTGAACCTACCTCCTTTGACTTCAGATCCAGTGATGATGAAAGTTAAAATTCTAAAATGAGACGACGTGGCTAATAAATAAAAGGAAAGAGAATTTACTGGGGTTTTTTTTTGTTGTTATTATAAATGACATGAAGAAATTAATTCCAGGAAGAAAGTTCCTCCATTACCTATTTCTAATCCTCAAACTTACCTATAGAAAATGGAAGGGGTGTTTCAGCTTCTTTTTAAAAAATTTACATGTCTGTGTTTATATATACATTTATATATGTATGGGTATTTATAGACAAAAGGCATTTTATATATACATGAGCTTGTGTGTGTATAATGTATATAACATATATATTATATATTTATATATACA
>NW_025349026.1:0-3865 GCF_016433145.1 Gracilinanus agilis
GACCAGGGCCCCCCAGTCACTGAAAGAGAAGTCGGCGCCAGGACCCGGGGGGTGGGGGGAGGGGGACAGACTCGAGAAGGGAAGGCAGGGTCTCTTTTCCTAGCCCAGGGAAGGAGGGAGTCTGCCTGTCAACTGCTTCCCCCCACCCCACCCCCAGCCCCTGGCGCAGCTTTGGGGCTCTGACATTCTGAGGGGGGCGGGGGATGGCCTTCCCTCCTTCTCCTGGAGGAGAAAGCGGCGTCTGTGCGAGGGCGCAGGGTGGGGGCCCACTCCCGGCTTCCCGGCCGGCCCCAGCATCTGCTTCTCATAAGGCAAGGGATGGGAGGCTGGCGGAGCCACGGAGAGAGGACGGCCTAGCCCTGTTCCCCATCCCCCAGTGCCAGGTTGGGGGCAGGGAGAGAAGCCGAGAAACCCGGCCGAGATGAGAAGGTCTGTAATGAGCTCCCTCAGACCTCCCACAGCACCCGGCAAGTTTCGGTCTTGTGTCTTCGCAAGGCCTTGTGGTCCCCCTCGGAGCCCTGTGCCTGCTGCTGCTCTCCCTCCTGTCGCCACCTCCTAGAAGCCCTGGCTTCCCGCGAGCCTCAGCCTCGGCGCCATTTCTGAGAGGAGCCACTGGTTGTTTCTCCCGAAAGAGCGGAAGCTCCTTGAAGGCAATCAGTCAACAAGCTTTTATTATGTGCCTGCTATGGGCCAGGCTCTGTGCTAGGCGCTGGGGATACAAAGACGAAAATGAAAACAGTCCCTGCCCTCGAGGAGCTTCCATTCTTTCAGGGGAGACAACACGGACATAAATAAATATATACAAAATATTTACCAAATAAATACAAGGCCGAAGGGGAGGGCCACTAGCAGCTGAGGGGGAGGGGGCCGGGAGAGGGCAAAAGGAGCCAAGATCTCTTCAGATCTCGAGCCTTGAAAACGAGGGCTTCTGGGAGACATAAGAAAGAGGGGAGAGCATTGTAGGCACTGGGAAGGGTTTCTTTGTCCCCCTGGTGCCTATCACAGTGCCTTGGAACGTCAGAGGAGATCAATAAATGTGTGTGGATTGACCTATTGGGAGGGCAGCTATTGTGCCCATCTCAATTTAAAGAGTTTCTCCCTGCCCACAGAGGGCACGGGGTGCCCTCTGGAAGTGGTCAGAGGGTGAGATGGATGGCAGGATCTTAAGCCTTAAGACTTGGAAAGCACACTCAAGGACACCAGAGACATACAGAATAATCAAAAGTCAGGGCTGGGAAGCATCCCCAGAGACTCCTTTGGTCCCTTCTCAGAGACAGAAAATGAGCCATATTCCAAGTACCATCTACAAAAGACCTTTCCTGATTCCCCCAATTATTCATGCTCCCTACCCAAATGACCTCGGTATTGATTTTGTATGAGAAGAAGCCGGCCAGTGGTGGTCAATAGAAAGCTGGTCTCCTTGCTAGGAAGACCCGGGTACAAGTCCTAACTTTGTCATTTCCTTGGCTGAGTTACCCTGGACAAGTCATTTAAATTCTCAGTGCCCTAGACAACTCTCTAAAGTCATAAGTTTCAGAGAAGATGTGGACCTGCCATGATAGAGGCAATATCTTCCTCTGGGAGTTACCATGAAATCCCACAATCCCGAGCCTCATTTTGTATGTCATTTCTCATTTGCATCTGCTCGTCTGGATACTCTGCCCAGTATGGTGTCAGTTTATCTCTGGGTCTCCAACTGCTAGTCCAGTGCAGGGCACTTAATAGGCACTTAAGAAAGGACAGTGGACTTGAATTAAAAGTACTCCCTCCGAATCCCTCCTTTCCTTCAAGATACAAGCCTGACCAGATGACTCCCCCTGCTAAAGAACTCCTATTGCTCCCTATTGGCACATTCTTGGCTCTCTCCCCTGGAAGCCTTCCTTGATTTTTTCATTTAGCGGTACGCTTCCTTCCTCTCATCAAACCATCATACAAGCTTACCTGTTTACATGCTTTGTCTCACCTTCGTTAGAATGGGAGCTCCTTGAGGGCAGGGGTTGCTCTTTTTGTCTGTATATCCCCACGGCATGAGGCAGCAAGGCTAAGGGGTAGCCAGAAGTAAGGATCACCTAAATTCCATTCCCACCCCCAACACTAAGGTCTGTGTGACACTGACCGAGAAGACTTTGAACTTCTCAGCATCCCGGGACCTACCTGGAAGCAATTCTCTCTAATTAGAGGTCGTAGAGTATGCTCTGAAATGGCATAGGAGGTGATTTCACTGGGGGTGGGGAATTCCCTCCACCAACAGAGATTAACAACAGTTCTGCAGCCTCTGGTCTTAAAAGAGTCGCCTAAAGCGTTCGGAAGTTAAGTGACTTGCCCAGGGTCACACAGCTTGTCGGCATCAGAAATAAAATTAGAACCTCTGTCCTTTTGACTCCGAAGCTGGCTCTCTATCCACTTCGCTATAGAAAACACATTTTTTAAAAATGCTTATTGGATTAAATTGGAAGAGTAAGCCAAGGCTGCCATCTCTACACGGCGGCCATGTCAGGACCAGGGCCAGCGGAAGCCGCCACCGGGATAACACTGTGAATTTATTTACAAAGAGCATATAGAAACAGACAGGGTCTGGCTCCCGTGGGGCAAAGGTGGGTACTGAACAAGATGGCCACCCTCAACCTTCCCACACTTATTTGCCTGGGGAGTCGCCGTCATTATAATAAATACAGTCATTTAAAAAACAGAACTAATGAGGAATTGGTCCCCCTCCAGCCTCCTTAGTCTTCTACCCCTGGGGATCTATTGGTTGCTCCCCCATCCAGTTTTACTCCGGACCCCAAGGTTAGTCACCCAGAGAGGGCTAGGAAGCACCAGGGAGCTCCGTGTCTCCACTACTTTTCAGCTCCCAAGCTGGATCATAAACAGAGGATCAGAGAAGGTCACAGGGAGGCGTAGCCCTACTGGATTCTACCGCGTCAGAGGTTAGGAGCGCTATTCCCGCATAGTCTACTGGCCATCGCTGTGGTCTCCACTACAGGTAGGAAAGAGATTGGAGAGCGAGTAGAAATGTGGCCCAACTGAATGGACTGTAAACGGGCCGTAGAGGTACGTGAGGGAGAAGAACGTCCAAACTTAGGGGATTTCCTTGGCCAGAAAGGGGCGGGAAAATAGAGACACCTTCCACAGAGGGCAGGGGCTACTTAGAGGCTCGTAGGTTCATCGAATGTCAGAGCTGGCAGGGACCTTAGAAGTCATGTGTCCAACCGCCTCATTTTTCAGAGGAGGCGACTAAGGCCTCGAGAGGGGAAGGGACTTGCTCAAGGTCACTCAGCTAGTGAGTGGCAGAGGTGTTGAACCCAGATCTCCTCATTCCAAATCTCTTTCCGCCACACTGTCTACTTCACTGAGTCCATTCTACAGTGAGGGAAACTGAGGCCGGGAGTTCCCATCAGCGGGCGACCCGGGGCATTCTTGGCTAGCACTATGGTCGGCCACGGAAGGAAGGGCTCTGCACTGTGCCCTCGAAGCTCACACCGTGGTCATGACCTTCAGTGAGCCAGAGCGGAACCGCAGGATCTTCTTCTTGAGGGCGTGGGAGGCCTTGATCTTGACGAAGACCTTTCCCTGGGGGCCCCCAGGACCCCCAGCAGGGCCTGCAGCTGCCGAGGCGGCCGCCAGTTGCTGGGGCCACACCAGGCCACCACCGCTGCCCTCCGAGTCGCTGGACGCCGAGCTGAAGGCCAGAGATTCGGCGTCACTGGCGCTCGACTCGCTCTCACCATAGACTGGGCCGTAGCTGCCGCCGCCGCTGCCCAGAGGGGGAGCCCGGCGCCCCCCAGCCCCGCCGCGGCCGGCCGAGCACTCCGAGTCGCTGCCCGCACAGCCGTAGAGGAGGCGGCGCGGAGGGGCAGGCGAGGGC
>NW_025349027.1:0-7082 GCF_016433145.1 Gracilinanus agilis
GAGGGAAAGAGAGAGAGAGGAGGAGGAGAGAGAGGAAGGGAGGGAGAGAAAAAGGGAGAAGGAAAGAGAAAGAGAGAGGGGGAAAGAGGGAGAGGAAGAGAGAGAGGGAGAGGAGAGAGGGATGGAGAGACAGAGAAAGAGAGAGAGAAAGGAAGGGGGAGAGAGAAGAAGAAGGAGGAGGAGGAGGAGGGAGGAAGAGATAATCAAACATTTATTAAGCATCTCTTATGTTCCAGATATTGTGCATTGCTGGACAATGGGATACAAATACAATGAAATAAATCATTCCTTCTCCCACAGAATTGATATTCTAATGGAGAAGGCAACAATTACAGAATGTAACTTAGGGCCCAAATTCATTTGCTTAAGTCTCCTCATTGGGGGAAACCAATTCTTCCATCCTCTGTCTGATGGGCTTGTCTGATGGGCTTGAGTCTGGGTTATACATGATGTAAATATATCTATATGTAGGATAAATATAAAGGGAATAAATAAAGAGGACATAGTTAAATACAAAGTAGTTATGGCAATAAGTTACTTTGGTAGTTTATAAATGAATGAGTCTAATTAAAATAGGCAAGTAGCTGGTGTAGTGGATAGAGTACCTGGTCTGGAGTCAGGAAGACAAGAATTCAAACCCAGCCTCAGTTACTTCTTTGCTGTGTAACCCTAGGCAAGACACTTAACCCTGTTTACCTCAGTTTCCTCATCTGTAGAATGAATGAGCTAGAGAAGACAATGACAAAGTACTCCAGTTTTTTTGCCAAGAAAACCCCAAATGGGGTCATGAAGAATCAGACACCACTGAAAATCAACATTTGTTTCAGCACCTGGGGCAGGATTTTTGTTTAAGAAATGAATTTTTAAATATTTTGAAAATATTATTATGTAACTCTAGTTACAGCTCTACTGGTAATGGAGGAAGCTCCTGTTTTTTTGAGGTGTTTTTTTTCTCTATTAAGTCAGCCCCTCATGTTCATTTGAACCAGATCTCTCCTGAATCAACATCCTGATGGAGACAGACAGAAGATTGATTAACCCCACCCTGCCTCCTCTCCCTAAGGAACTGCCCTCCCCTTCTCATAATGCTGTTTGGAAGGCAAGGACTTAATAAGCACTCCTCACAATGAGCAGTGTGTAAGCAAGGCTCTGCTTGTTAGGCTCCAATTTGGAAAGCAATGTGTCCTGGGACTCCAGGGTCATCATGACACCTTTAGTAGAGCATATGGCATCTCCAGGGCAACAGAGACCCCAGAGGGAAAACAGGGAAGTCTCAAGCTGCCCTCTGAGGTCACTTTTGCCCAATTAAATTAGAAACTGAGTTAACAGAACCATTTTTCCCAGTGCTAACTCTGACTCCATGGTCATTTTAAAGCTCCTTTTCTTCAGCTAGAAAAATGGAACTAACAGCCAGGCAGTCCTTGTCACCTTGTCGTTCTCTTCCCTGACTTCCTACAGGTTAGCGACAAACGCAGAAACAGCATAACAGGCTTTCATGATATTTTAGGATTCCACTTAACCCAAGGAAACTGGGGTGATGAGATCAAACTGACTCACTCCTAGATCTTTGCTAGAACATTTAATCTATTTCCTTGACTGACTTTTGCAGGCATCCAATATAACAGAAACAGTACCAGTTTTAGAATTAGGACACCTTGGGGAAGCTAGCTAACTCAGTGGATTGAGAGGCAGATCTAGAGATGGGAGGTTCCAGGTTCAAATGTGATCTGAGACCCTTCCTAGAGACCCTGGGCAAGTTACTTAATCTCAATGATCTAGTATTGCTTCTAAGATGGAAGGTAAGAGTTTAAAAAGAAAAAAAGCCCATCAGACTGAAAGTCCCTTGAGGGCAGGGATTATGGATAACATGTTTACTCAGGATCCCTCTTAAACCTGCTACATCTTCACTCAGGGTTCCGTGGTCCAAGGGATGTCTCTCCTCTCTGTCCTCCTATCAAGTTTCCACTATTTGTTCAGGAGACTTTGACCAGCCCCCTAGTAAAGGAATACAGCAAAACAAATGCACAGATATTTTCCCAGGACCTCCAGGATGATCTATGGGAGGGAATGCTTCTAACTCAGCTCCCATACAGCACTGGTCCCACCACTGGTCTCATCCAAAGGCAGCATGACTACCAACTAAGGATGGATAGATAGATAGATAGATAGATAGATAGATAGATAGATAGATACATACATACATACATACATACATACTTACAGACAGACAGACAAACAGACAGACAGACAGACAGAGAGACAGAGAGATTTACATATAAATACATGAATATATGTATGTATGTGTGCATGGGTAGATATTATATATGCCTACATGTGTTATAGCTATTAATAATATGCTCATTTGCACTATACAAATAATATTTAATATAGTAAAATGTGTAATATATGTATATATAATATGTGTATATGTTGAGTATGTATATATACTATATATTACATAGACTATGTTACATGTTATATCATATTACAGATATATGCTATGTTGTATAACACACACAGTATACACACACATATACTATATTTAATACACAAACAATTGATTTATTATATACATATATAATATATACACATATATAGTATATACTATAAATATTGTGTGTATAATATATAGTACATGCACATACTATAAGATATGTGCTATATAGTAAATATATGTATATAGTACACATATACATATATACTATGTATATAGTAAATAAGCAATAGAGTATATATGTGTGTATATATATTCCCACATGTAGTATATAGAGAGAGCATATATTATAAACAAGATGTATATAATAGATAGTACATGTACATAATATATGTGTAATATATAGTATGTATATGCATATATACTATAGTCTATAAGCAATAGGTTTAGTATATATGCTGTATATGGTATATATAACATGTATAATATGTAGTATGTATGCATGTTATAATGTATATAATATATAGTATATACACATATACTATAGTCTATAAGCAATAGATTTCGTACATACACTGTATTGTATATAGTATTTATCACATATGTATAATATCTGCTCATGTTATATGTGTAATATATGGATTTCTCATGTGTGTGTATATAGTATTATAACATGTATAACATATCATATATGTGCATGTTATAATATATTTTCTATACTATATACATACATATATACTATAGGAAGTCTAAAAGCAATAGGTTTAGTACTATACTGAATATAGTATACATAACATATAATCTATAGTATATGTACATGTTATAATATATGTAACATGTAATATATACATTTATACCATTGTTTATAAGTGTAAAGGTTGAAAATTAAAGGTTGGACTAAATGTATAAAAATGTAGTCTCCAAAAATATATTACTTAAGTCAGGATGACTTTTTATGGTAATTTATTTACAAAAGGAGAAAGAGTAAAAGCAAGAAAAATCAGAGAGAGAGTAGATAATCACTCTGGCCCAGTCCTAACCAGGTAGGGCTTCAGAGGCCCCAGAAAAGGGGAGCCAAAGGTAAATTAAACAAGGGTTTTAGCTACGAGGCCTCCTCCAAGACAAGGGGCCTCTCCTGGAAGATAGTACTTCCAGAAAAGCCAGGAAAGGGAGTCAGTCTTTTTCATTCACCCACGTGGTAGTTCTAAGGGAAAATCCAAGAGCAGTCTAAGGTCCCCAGCCAGAGCTCCTTCAGGGTCAAGATTGAAGACAAAAGAGCTAGTCACAGGAAGTTTCTCCCACTTTTTAAAGATCATTCCCTTTTATCACTTCTTGTGTCTTCCTTCCGCTTTACATGTACCAATTGTAGCTATAGCTTTGCTTAAGACTGCCCCAGGGGCAGTCAGTGGGTTTCTGATTTGTCACCCACTATAGCACATATGGGTCATAGACCTCCCCATATTTAAAGATAAGTGGGATATATACACTTCTAGTGATTAAATCTAAAAATGGGCAGGGGAGTTAATCCCATCTTCACATAAGCAATATGTTTATTATATACTGTATATAGCATATAGGACATATGTATAATATGTGTGCATGATATATAGTATATTACATGCTATAATGTGTGTAATATGTAAATTTAGTATATATACTATATATTGTGTGTATCTGTATCACATATAATATATAGTATATTTCACATTATAATATATGTAACATATACTATATATGTTAATGTATTTATTATTTATACACATATTTATGCTATAGTCTATAAGCACTAGATTTAGTATATATACACTGTATATATAACATGTATAGGATATAGGATATGTACATGCTATAATATATGTAATATATAGTATATATACACACATGCTATAACATATAAGCAATAGATTTAATATATATTATGTATATAGTATATATAACATGTATTATATATAGTATATGTACATGGTATAACATATGTAACATATATACACATTTATGCTATACTCTATAAGCAACAGGTTTAATATATACTGTATATAGTGTACATATAACATATGTAAAATAAATATGCAGGATATATAGTATATGTGCATGCTATAATATATGGAAGGTATAGCATAGGCATACATTTATGCTATAATCTATAAGCAATAGATTCTGTCTATATACTATAAATAGTATATATAACAAATGTAAAATATATAGCATATGTGCATGCCATAATGTGTGTAAAACATAGATTTAGTCTATATACACGAGTTAATAAACACGCCCACCTCTAGCACACCTGTGTATAGTCCATGTGTGTGCTGTCCAGTACATCTGCCCCTTGTGTCTCTCCTCTACACTGTATAGCATAGACTGCCCAGGACAGAAAGACTGTACTGCGTATCCCAGCCACACGTACATGAGATGCTCCTGTAAGGGAGCTCTGTCCGTAGAGCCAGGACTTGGGGCTGCCTCAGAGGCTCCTGGCTCCTCAGCTCTGGACATATCATTCATCCTTCCTGGGCCTCAGTTTCCCATCTGTGGAATAAGGACCAGGATGGCTCCTCTCACAGGCCAGGACAGCTGTGAGGTCACAGGGAGGTCCTGTCTATGTATTTAAAGGCTGCAGACTCTGAAGGGAGAGAGCATTAAGAGATAGCAGGCATTGCTGTGATTGCATCACTCTCCACATGTTGTCCCCCATTGCAGAGGGAGTTCCTCAAGGCCAGGGATAGTGTCGTTTACTTTCTCTGTGTCCCTACCCCCTGGCATAGTGCCTGGTGTACAGGAGGGGTTTAATAAGTGGTTGGTGACTTGAACAAAAATTATGATAATAAATTTCTATCCGCCATAATATAATGTTATTTGCTTTTGTTCAATTTCAGAGAGAAATGGATATTAGACTTTTCTATCAGAAGCTTAGATTTCTGCATCATTTTTTTGAAGCAGTGCAGTATTTCAAAGAAGGCTCTGAATGGAGGAGTCAAAAGGTTCTGACTTTCTGTGTAATTTTGGGCAAGCCAGGCAATCCTTCTAATCCTCAGTTTCTATACCTGTAAACTAGGAATAGTAGCCCCAGTCCTACACTCCCATTTGGACCATTGTGAAGATCAAATAATATAACCCATGTGAAAGCACTTTATGAAATATATAGAGCAGGGGACCTAAACTTTGTTTGTGCCATGGACCCCTTTGGTAGTCAGGGAAAGCCTATGGACTCTTTCTTAGAAGGATATTTTTAAATACATAAAAAAAAATATATGGGACTACAAAGAAAACAAATTATGTCAAAATGTAATTTATCATAATGTTTTTAAAATAAACTCATGAGGGGCTAGGAGAACCAGGCCTAGAGATGGAAGGTCTCAGGTTCAAATGTGACCTCAGACGCTTCCTAGCTATGTCATCATGGGCAAGTCACATAATCTATTGTGTACCCCTTACTGTTCTGCCTTAGGACCAATACACAATATTGATTCTAAAATGAAAGGGAAGGGTTTAAGAAAAAAAGTTCTTTGGCTCCAGGTTAAGAACCTTTGGCCTAGTTTATCAAGCACAGATAGGATCATAGATCCAGAGTTTGGAGAGACTTTTGAGGTCCTCTTGTAGAAAACTAAGGCCATAAAATTGAAGAGACAAGAGCCCACGATTAGAATTTCCAATCCAATATTCTTTCTACTGTCACATAAAGTATCAATATTTCAATGGATTATAAGTCCTTCATCAATTCCCATTTGTCTTCACAGATTTTCTATCATTTCTATCTATGTCTATCTATCTATCTATCCATCTATCCATTTATCTATTCATCTATCCATTCATCTATCTGTCTATCTGTCTGTCTCTCTGTCTATTTGTCTATCTTTCGGTCTGTTTCTATTTATCCATCTATCTATCCATCCATCTATCCTTTATCAGTTCCCATTTGTCTTCATGATGATCCTATATGGGGATAGTTGAGAAAAAAGAGGCATAAAAACTGGGACAAGGGGCAAAGCTAAACCCAAACTGAATGTTTTGTTTTCTCGTCCCAGACTTTTCCCCCAGATGTCAGGCAAGCTGGCTTCCAGAGTCTAGGAATGAAGGGTGTATTGAGTAGCCTGCCAAACTCTCAAACAAAATGGTAGCAGGAAATGGAGAGTGTAGGGGAGAGAGGAAAAAGGTCAATTCCCCTCAAGGCAAGAAAAGACAAGACTATTCTTTTATGCCTCTCTAGAACAGGTGACTTCTTACAAAAGCAGCAAGCTCTGCCTCGACAAGACAAGCCTCTTTTCCCATGTTCCTGTCCTTTGATCTTCACATTCTCAACCTTGTTTAGCTAGCTGTCTATGGGCAGGCACCCCAGCATGTGCCCAAAGGAAAGCTATTCAGGATGTGACAATGACCAGATGTCAAACTTTTTTAAATGTCAGTGTGGGTGCTAGAAACTGAATAAAGATTAATCAGTCAGGCAGTCAACAAGAAACAAATGCTTAATATATGGCATATATTTGCATGATATATAAGATAAATAATATATATCTATGTCAAAAGCTATATCTATATATTGAGAAACAGACAGACAGATGAACAGAGAGACTAGAGAGATAGATAGAGAGATAGATAGATAGATAGATAGATAGATAGATAGATAGATAGATAGATAGATAGATAGATAGAT
>NW_025349028.1:0-23383 GCF_016433145.1 Gracilinanus agilis
CTGGAAAGGTGTATGGTTTAGGTGAGAAAGAAGAGAATCAGAGACACAATGGATTTCATGGAAGTTTTTCTGGAGCTTCCTGTGAAGTTTTTATTTTTCTCTTCTCTCACAGTCACACAAATGTTGGGATCATTTACATTTCACAATCAAAAGAGAGAGAAAACCCAAGGTTATAAGAATTACATAGCAGTTGGCATGTAACACAAATTCTTTCTCATGTAGATTACACTTATTCCAGACAGAGCTCAAGGTTACCAAGGCCTTACTTTATCTATGGTTTATTTTAGTAAAAGCTTCCATACTTCAAAAGGTATGTTAGAGAATGAGCCTTTAAGATTGTGGAGTACAGGTCAGTGTTTGAAGGTACTAAAGTGAGAATGGAATTTGCTTGGACCTGCCCTGCAATGTCCTTGGGACATCTGAAGCAGAGAGAAAAAGATACCAACAACTTCTGCTATTCTCTGCTGAAGGAAAAGTCTGTTAACCCAATAAATGCTGGTTCATTATAGAGTACTTAGGGGCTTTCTATAGGACTTCAAACTATCCTAAAAATCTAGATAGTTTATGCTTTCAATAATAAAAAGTGTTGATCAGAAGGGAATCACAGAGAGGAGTCAGGTTTTGGATAAGCTATCCAAAATACAGGGCTTTGCCAGCTGTATGGACCTTGATGGGACCCTGATAAATACCATATTAAAGACCCAACTTCTCTGAGTGGCTCCCGGCATTAAAAGAAATATACTTTAAGCAGGGAGAACCACACAGAGCAAAGGTAAAAGACTCCCTCAAAATCCATTATGCTTCAGCTTGTAAAGGTGAAATTTAGTGGTTGGACTTAAATTATATTAAACAACATGGTCCCTGGAGTTTTTATATCTCAAGTCAGAAGTTTATTTACAAAACAGGGGAAACAATAAAGTAGAGAAATGTGAGACAGATTAGAGAAAATTCCTATACTATTCCTCAGTCAGGAGGGCTCTGCAATCTCCAGTGAAGTTCCCTCAAAGACTATTTCCAGGAGATTCTCTCCATCAGACTCAACTTCACCAGATTGCCTCAGCCCCAGGATTTTGTGGCTATTATTGTGGTTTCCTGTTCCTTCCCTTCTTCTTAGGGGCCAATCACAGTTTCCAAACTGTCCAGCCCTGCCCAGGGGCAATACCTGTTGGACTGACTTCTCACATCTAAATGTGTTAACTCCCCTCCTAGGATTCACAGGTTTCTGAGTGGTCATCCACTTTGGATTCCATATTACTGAGTTATTACCCAGTTAGCACCTGGGTTGCAGACTTCCACATACCTAAGTTTAAGTAGGGGTTTCTTCCTATTGGAGGTGCAAACTCCTATAGTAAGAGTTTCTCTTACTTTAGGGTTAAGTATGAATGTATTGCTCTTGTTGATTAATTCAAAAGTAGACAAAGGAGAGTTAATCCTGTCCTCACAATCTAGTGAAGTACTAAATAGATGTACTTAAATTATTGTTATCCAAAGCTTTAACTCAATCTAGGCCAAGAGAGCAAAGGATTCCCTTTTGTTTGTGTAGTCTCAGAAAAGACAAAGAGAACCAAGAATTTCCTTTGACAAGCTGAAGAAAAAAAAGTGAGGGTAGAAATCATGATCTCAAGCTAAGCAAAAGTAAACATAGACATAATTTTAAAAAAGTGAAAAAGAGACAGCTAGGTGACTCTATGGATTGAGGGGTAGACTTAGAGACAGGAGTTCCAAGGTTCAAATTAGGGCTGTGTGACCCTGGACAAGTCACTTAATCTTGATTACTTAGCCCTTTCTCTTTTTCTACCTTGGAACCAATGTGCAGTATTGAGTCTAAGACAAAAGATACAGAGTTTTTATCAAAAAGATAAGGAAGGAAACTACATCCTGATAAAAGGTATCTTAGAAAATGAAGCAATATAAATTGCCAAACCTATATGTACCAAATGACATAGTGTCCAAATGCCTAAAAGAGAAGTTACATCAATTACAGAAAACAATTAAACTATAATATTCGGGACCTCAATTTTCCCCTCTCAGAATTAGATACATCTAACAAAAAAAGAAGTTAAGGAGGTGAATAGAATTTCAGAAAAATGAGATATGATAGATCTCTGGTGAAGACTCAAGTGGAATAGAAATGAATATATTTTCTCTCAGTAACACATAGCTCCTACACAAAAAGAGGCCATGTATTAGGTGGTACAAGCCTCAAAAACAAATGTAGAAAAAGAGAAATATTAAATACATACGTAGTAAGAATTAAATACAACAAAGGGCTGTAGAAATAAATTTTAAAAATTAATTGGAAATTTAATAATTTAATCCTAAAGAATGAGTAGGACAAAGAACAATCAATAATTTCATTAAAGAGAATGACCCAGGCTTCCGGGTTAAGATGGTGGCAGAGTAAGAAGCAGCTGCTTAATCTCTCCTAACCCACACATATAGGACTCCTCAAAAGAACATAAAAAATCCAGACGAATGAAGGGACCCCACAACAGGGTGCACCATTGAAGGTATGTGGAATTGGGGCATTTCCATGCTATAAGGGAGTGCAACAGCTCTCAGTAAAACACGAGCTGAGCAACTCCCTCACCCCACCACCGATAGGGTCAAAGCCAGGGTAAAAGAATTAGAGCAAGTTTGGGGCATCCATTAAGTCCTTGGCAGCTACCTGGGATCACCAGGACCTGTTCCTGAGAGCATCAAGACTTAAGACCCCAAGAGTCTAAAGAACACACAGACTTTGAACACAGATATTGAGCTCAGGCATGGACACAAGTGCAGTTGCAGCTGCAGACACGGATCCTGTGCTCAGGTGCGGACCTTGGGTGGTGACCCAGTGCAGAGGGGTACATGATTGTAGAAACAGTGCCCTGAGACTGTTAAAGGAGCTCTGGGCAGTGGAACAAGAAGGGGGGCATCAGGAGGCTTGACCCTGAGAAGAGCTAGACTTGAGACACTAGGAGCCTAAAGAGCACAGACAGACCCTGGGTGTGAGAATAAACCTGAGAGGGCATGTGGCTCACGATGGCAAGCCATCCACAAGAACACCAAAAGAGAAATATCAACAAGAAGAAATCTTTAACACTCTACAACTTTTACACAGAGAAAATCCAGACAACAGAGCAAACAGCAGAGGAGAACAAACAAATAATCATATCCAAACCTTCTCAAAATAATGAAAACTGGTCACAAGCTCTTGAAGAGTGCAAATCTGAGATGATGAGAAAGATGGAAGAGATTTGGCGAGGGAAGTGGGAAATAGCTCAAAAGGAAATTACCAGGTTAGAAGACAGAAACTCACAATTGGAGAAAGATGCCCCAAAATCAAACGAAATGGTAAGCAAATTGGAAACCAAAATCAGGCAAGAAAATAACATTTTAAAAGGCAGAATTTCGCAATTAGAAAGTGAGGCAAATAAATTGAAGACCATAAATGACCAGATCAAAAAGGAAAACCAGTCTCTAAAGGCTAGAATTGAACAATTAGAAGCTAATGATCTCTCAAGGCAGCAAGAACAAATAAAGCAAAGTCAAAAGACTGATAAAATAGAAGGAAACATGAAATATCTCAATGAGAAGTTGACAGATCAAGAAAACAGGTCTAGAAGAGACCATTTGAGAATCATTGGTCTCCCTAAAAAAGGAGAAATTAATAGAAATTTGGACTCCATAGTAAAAGAAATTATTCAGCAAAATTGCCCTGCAGTTCTACAACAAGAGGGCAATATAGACATTGAAAGGATCCATAGATCACCCTTTACACTAGACCCTGAAACGACAACCCCCAGGAATATAATATCCAAATTCAAGGGCTTCCAAGTTAAAGAAAAAAATTTTACAAGAAGCCAGAAAGAGACAATTTGGATATCAAGAAGCACCAATCAGGATCACACAGGATCTAGCAGCCTCCAAGCTAAAAGACCACAAGGCTTGGAATATGCTATTCAGAAAGGCAAGAGAGCTGGGTCTACAACCAAGGATCACCTAATCAACAAAACTGATTATATACTTCCAGGGGAAAGTATGGGCATTCAACAAGATATAAGATTTCCAAGTATTTGCACAGAAAAGAGCAGGACTAAAGGGAAAGTTTGATATCCAACCACAAAAATCAAGAGAAACATGAAAAGGTAAATAAGAAACAGGGGGGAAAGAAAGAAAACTCTTATTTTTAAAATTTGCCTCTTCAAGGGCTTCAATAAGATCTAATTATTTGTATTTCTATGTGGAGAAATGTTATGTGTAATTTTCTGTATTGAAATCTATTCACTATTATAGTATTCAATATTATAGTAATTAGAAGAATTATTCATAGGGAGAGGTTGGAGTCCTAAATGGTCTAAGATGATATGGGGGTGGGTGGGAAAGACAGGGGTGAATAGTAGAGGACACCAAGAGAAACTTGAATGAATAAGAAAAATAGGATATTCTATTACACATAAAGAGGGCATGGGAAGGGGAGGGGATGAATACTAATATGAGGAGAGGAAGAGAGCATTAAGAGGTAATATTTAAACCTTATACTCAGTGGAATTAACCCTTAGAGGGAAATGTAGCTATATACATTGGGATATAGAGCTCTATCTAACCCTACTGAAAAAGTCAGAAGAGATAAACCAAGGGGAGCAGGGGAGTGGGGAGGTGAAAAAAGGGAGGGGAGAAGAAGGAGGAGGGAATTCATTAGGCCTTAAAAATAAAAAGAAGGGAATAATAAGGAAGGGGGGGTATAAAGGGTAGTAAACCAAGGGAGGGGACAAGGATTAGTGGCTTAAAACAAACCATTGGTTTAAAAGGAAATAGTGTAAGAAGAAAGGGTAGAACTAGAAGAGGATTCCAAAATGTTGGGGAATACACAACTGATGATTATAACTCAGAATGTGAATGGGATGAACTCGCCCACAAAACGGATGCAAATAGAAAAGTGGATTAGAAACCAAAAGCATATCATATGTTGTCTACAAGAAACACATATGAGGTGGGTGTACATACACAAGTATAAGGTAAAGGTCTTGAGCAAAATCATTTGGGCTTCAAATGGGAAAAAGAAGGCAGGAGTGATGATCATGATTTCTGACAAAGCCAAAGTAAAAATATATATGATTAAAAAAAGACAGGGAATGTAATTATATCCTAATAAAGGGCAGTATAGACAATGAGGAAATAACTGTGCTCAATATGTATGCACCAAATGGCATTGCATCCAAATTCGTAAAGGAGAAACTGACAGAACTCAAAAAGGAAATAGATAGTAAAACCATACTAGTGGGAGATCTAAATATTCCTCTTTCCATCCAGATAAATCAAACCAAAAATAAATAAGAAAGAGGTAAGAGAGGGGAATGAAGTCCTAGAAAATTTAAATTAAATGGATATGTGGAGAAAAATAAATAGGGACAAAAAGGAACACACCTTCTTTTCAGCTGTACATGGTACATAAACAAAGATTAACCACATAATAGTGCCTAGAAACATTGCAATCAAATGCAAAAGAGCAGAAATAATAAATGTAAACATTTCAGATCATAATGCAATAAAAATAATAATTAGTAAGGGCACCTAGACAGGCAAATCAAAAACTAATTGGAAATTAAATAATATGATTCTCCAAAACCAGCTAGTCAAAGAAGAAATCATAGAAACAATCAACAATTTCATTGAAGAGAATGACAATGATGAGATATCCTACCAAACTCTGTGGGATGCAGCCAAGGCAGTACTCAGGGGAAAATTTATATCCTTGATTGCATATATTAACAAATTAGGGAGGGCAGAGATTAATGAATTGGGCATGCAAATTAAAAAGTTAGAAAGCAAACAAATTAAAAATCCCCAGATGAAAACTAAATTAGAAATACTAAAAATCAAGGGAGAAATTAATAAAATCGAAAGTAAAAGAACTATTGAATTAATAAACAAGACTAGAAGCTGGTATTTTGAACAAAAAAAGATAAAATAGACAAAGTACTGGTAAATATAATTAAAAAAAGAAAGGAGAAAACCAAATCATCAGTATCAAAGATGAAAAGGGAGACCTCACCTCTAATGAAAGGGAAATTAAGGCAATCGTTAAAAACTATTTTGCCCAATTATATGGCAATATATATAGCAATCTAGGTGACATGGATGAATATTTACAAAAATATAAATTGCCTATATTAACAACAGAAGAAATAGAAAACTTAAATAATCCCATATCAGAAAAAGAAATTGAAGAAGCCATCAAAAAACTCCCTAAGAAAAAATCCACAGAGCCTGATGGATTCACAAGTGAATTCTATCAAACATTCAAAGAACAACTAATCCCAATACTATACAAATTTTTTGATATAATAAGCAAAGGAGTCCTATCAAATTCCTTTTATGACACAAATATGGTACTGATTACAAAGACAGGTAGATCAAAAACAGAGAATGAATACTACAGACCAATTTCCCTAATGAACATAGATGCAAAAATCTTAAATAGAATACTAGCAAAGAGACTCCAGCAAGTGATCAAGAGGATTATCTACTGTGATCAGGTGGGATTTATACCAGGAATGCAGGGATGGTTCAACATCAGGAAAACCATCCACATAATTGACCATATCAACAGTCTAACAAACAAAAATTACAAGATTATGTCAATAAATGCTGAAAAAGCCTTTTACAAAATACAGCACCCATTCCTATTGAAAACACTGGAAAATATAGGAAGAGAAGGTCCTTTCCTAAAAATAATAAACAGTATATACCTAAAACCATCAACTAACATCATATGCAATGGGGATAAATTAGAAGCCTTCCCAATAAGATCAGGAGTGAAACAAGGATGCCCATTATCACACCTCTATTATTCAACATAGTACTAGAAACACTAGCAGTAGCAAATAGAGAAGAAAAAGAAATTGAAGGTATCAAAATAGGCAATGAGGAGACTAAGCTATCACTCTTTGCAGATGATATGATGGTATACTTAAAAAATCCTAAAGGATCAAGTAAAAAAACGTGTAGAAATAATCAACAACTTTAGCTAAGTTGCAGTATACAAAATGAATGAACATAAATTATCAGCCTTTCTATATATTTCCAACACATCACAGCAGCAAGAGGTAGAAAGTGAAACACCATTTAAAATCACCCTAGACAATACAAAATGTTTAGGAATCTATCTACTGAGACAAACACAGGAATTATATGAAAACAACTACAAAACACTTTCCAAACAATTAAAACTAGATCTAAACAGTTGGAAAAACATTGATTGCTCATGGGTAGGACAAGCTAACATAATAAAAATGACCATTCTACCCAAATTAATTTACCTATTTAGCACCATACCTATCAAACTACCAAAAAACTTTTTTACTGAATTAAGAAAAACTATAACAAGTTCATCTGGAATGTCAAAATATCAAGAATATCAAGGGAAATAATGAAAAAAAATGTGAAGGAAGGGAGCCTAGCAGTGCCAGATATTAAACTGTACTATAAAGCAGTGGTCATCAAAATGGTATGGTACTGGCTAAGAGACAGAAATGGGAGGATCAGTGGAATAGACCTGGGGTAAGTGACGTCAGCAAGACAGTGTATGATAAACCCAAAGAGCCCAACTTTTGGGACAAAAATCCACTATTTGACAAAAACTGCTGGGAAATTTGGAAAACAATATGGGAGATATTAGGTTTAGATCAACATCTCACACCCTACACCAAGATAAATTCAGAATGGGTGAATGATTTGAATATAAAGAGGGAAACTATAGATAAATTAAGTGAACACAGAATAGTATACCTGTCAGATATCTGGGAAAGGAAAGATTTTTAAAACCAAGCAAGAGTTAGAGAAAATACCAAAATGTAAAATAAATGATTTTGATGATATTAAACTAAAAAGGTTTTGTACAAACAAAAACAATGCAACCAGAATCAGAAGGGAAATAACAAATTGGAAAAAATTCTTTATAACAAAAAACTCTGACAGAGGTTTAATTAGTCAAATATACAAGGAGTTAAATCAATTGTATAAAAAATCAAGCCATTCCACAATGGATAAATGGGCAAGGGACATGAATAGGCAATTTTCAGAGAAGAAAATCAAAAGTATCAATAAGTACATGAGAAAGTGTTCTAAATCTCTAATAATTAGAGAAATGCAAATCAAAACAACTCTGAGGTATCACCTAACACCTAACCGATTGGCTAAATTAATGAAAGAAGGGGAGAGTAATGAATGTTGGAGGGGATGTGGCAAAATTGGGACATTAATGCATTGCTGGTTGGGTTGTGAATTGATCCAACCATTCTGGATGGCAATTTGGAACTATGCTCAAAGGGCTATAAAGAATGCCTGCCCTTTGATACAGCCATACCACTGTTGGGTTTGTACCCCAAAGAGATCATAGAGAAATAGACTTGTACAGAAATATATATATAGCTGTGTTTCTTGTGGTGGCAAAAAACTGGAAAATGAGGGCATGTCCTTCAATTGGGGAATGACTGAACAGACTGTGGTATATACTGGTGATGGAATACTATTGCCCTCAAAGGAATAATAAACTGGAGGAATTCTATGTGAATTGGAATGACCTTCAGGAATTGACGCAGAGTGAAAGGAGGAGAGCCAGAAGAACATTGTACACAGAGACTGATAAACTGTGGTAAAATAGAATGTGCTGGACTTCTGTACTAGCAGCAATGCAATGACCCAGGACAATTCTGAGGGATTTATGGAAAAGAACGCTACCCACATTCAGAGGAAGAACTACAGGAGTGGAAATACAGAAGAAATGCAACTGCTTGAACACATGGGTTGAGGTGGACATGATTGGGGATGTAGACTCAAAACTACCAGGCCAATGCAACTATCAACAATTTGGAAATTAGTCTTGATTGATGACACATGTTAAGACCAGTGGAAATGCGCATTGGCTATGTGTGTGTGTGTGTGTGGGGGAAGGTGAAGGGGAACATAAGAGCATGAGTCATGTAGCCATGTTAACTTTTCTAAAAAATAAAAATTATTAAATGTTAAAAAAAAGAGAGAATGACCCAGGAGCTGGGTGAATTGAAAGCCAGGCCTAGAGACAGGAGGTCCTAGTTTCAAATCTGGCCTCAGAGATTTCCTAGCTGTGTGACCCTGGGAAAATCATTTAACCCCCATTGCTTAGCCCTTACCAATCTACTGCCATGGAACCAGTGCATCATATTGATTCTAAGATGGAAGAAAAGAGAGTACAAATTTTTTAAGTAAAAGAGAATGACCCAAAAGGAGAGAATATACCAAAATTCATGAGATGTAGCTCCAGTAGTACCAAGGGGAAATTTTGCCTCTCTAAATATGTATATCAATAAAATAAAGAAAAAGGGAGATCAATGAATTAGACATGGAACTTAAAAAGAATTTTAAAAGAACAAATTTTTAAAAATTAACTAGATATCAAATGGGAAATCTTAAAAATCAAAGCAGAGATTAATAAAGTTGAAAGTAAGAAAATCATTGAACAAATAAAAAAAGCTATTTTATGAAAAAAACAATAAAATGAATAAATCACTGGTTGTTAATTTTTTGAGGGAAGAAGAAAACTGAAGTACTAGTATTAAAAATGATGAGAATGAATTGACCCCCAATGAAGAGATATAAAAGTAATTATTAGAAGCTCTTTTGCATGATTAAAAGCCAATGAATCTGACAAAGCAAGTAGAATTTGAATGGCATACCGTTTGGTGCATGTATGTTTAGTATTGATATTACTTTGTTGTGTATAGGACTGTGAACATTTAACCTCTTTTTGGAACCAAGAAGCAACCTTTTGATTTTACTGCAAAAAATCTTACATCTGAACCTCTGACTGGTCTTTGAGGCCAATGGTGGAGTTCTCTCTTCTCTTGTCTTCCAAGTTAGGAGATGTCATAGAAGTATTGTGCTTCCAAACATTGTGTAGTTACTTCTGGAATCCAATAAATCTTCCTCTTGTCAGGACTGAAGTTTGAGTTTGGCAATCAAAGTGTCTCAGGAAAGGGATGTTATGATGAGCATAAACTGGCAGAGGGGACAGAAAGTCAGACTATTCCCATGAGAGAGAAATAAATTTAAGCGTGTTCTTCTCAAGGTAAATCAGCCAGCTTACTTTATACCCCCAGTTAAGAAGGGAATGTGTAAGCAAGTCTGCCTTAGTTTCATGGACTTCTTGGTGATTTGATTAATAGATTTAGAAGGCATCCTGGTGAGTTGGGGAGATTGGAGGCCCCTTGTGCTCCCTGTCTAAGGACATCCTGACACAGCACAAGAAACAAGGAAGGGAAGAGATCACTATAAGAGAGTCATTTTTGAGGACACGGTTCTCTCCCCATAACCTCCCCCCTCCCAAGTAGGGGCTAGTGAGGAGCTCATTCTATGTATCTTGGCATTTTCTGATTGAGGTGGACTTCACACCTAGACAGTCCTGTGCCCCCACCTCCCACCCACAAAAGGAGCTGGACAGAGGATGGGAGGTGGGTTCCCGAGTCAGAAACCTTCTATGTTTGTTTCTGTGCCCATGAATTGGATTTGCCCCACCTTGACAGGTGCTCTCTCTCATCACAAAGAAGAAAGAAACTGCTGTCTCTTCGACTCTCACTTTGGGACTCCAGGGTTTTAATTTGAGTGGGTGAGGGCTCATGTTAATTCCACACATTTAGAACCAATGATTGAAGAGGCCCATGATCTGGCTCTGGTCTGGAGCAGCCTGCTCACAAAGGAGGTAACCAGGAGGGCTAGTTAGTTACCTGGCCACAGACAGCCTGTGCTTTTTCTTTCTCTGACCTGCTTTTATAATTTTAATAATTATAAATAATTATGTTTAAAAATTAAGACATGGTCTGCAGAGAATTTTAATCAAAACAGTACTTTTAGCAAAATAGTTTCCCAGTGTCTCCCTTTAAATTAGATCTATTTTGCCTTTTGCTTTGCAGAGGTTGTGACTGCTACCCTGATGCTTTTTAACCTCTGATGAAATCTAATAAATTTTGTTCTAGCCCCTTATTTTCACTCAGGGTTACTCTATTTCAAGTGTAACACTTATAAACATCATCTTGGTAAATTCTGTTTCATAATGCATTCTGTTATCTGTTTCCATTATATGCTTGTCATTCACATTCATAGTTATGAATACTAGCCCTGTATTTCCTTCAATCCCATTCTTCCCCTTTTATCCTTCTCTCTCTCTTTCCCCCTTACTTCTCCTCAAAAATTTGTTTTCCTTCTTCCCTCCTTTCTTTCAGTTCCCTCCTTTGTCTTCTACTTTTCCCCTCTTTCTTCCCTTTTGGGTAAGGTAGATTTCTATACCCAACCTAATGTGTATTATTCCCTCTCAGCCAATTCTGACAACTATAAGGTTCAAGCTTTGACTGCCACTCCCCTTTTCCCCTCCATTACAAATGGTCTTCCTTATGGGTTACTTTTGTGTGAGATAATTTCCCCTGTTCTCTCTCTCTTTTCCCCCTTCTCTCAGTTCATCATTCTTGCTCACTCCTTAATTTTATTCATTTTTAATCATCCCATATAGTCAATTCATACCCATGCCCTCTGCATATATATATATATATATATATATAGTCTTTAAAAAAATCCTTACCTTTCATCTTAGAAACAATACTATGTGTTAGTTGTTAGGCAGAAGAGTAATGAGAGCTAGGCAATGGGAGTCAAGTGACTTGCCCAGGGTCACACAGATAGGAAATGTCTGAAATCAGATTTGAACCTAGGACCTCCTATCTCTAGGCTTGGTTGTCTATCCACTGAGTCATCAAGCTGCTGTTCTATTCTCCTTCTAAAACAATAAAGTTCTTAGGAATTATAAGTATTATCTTCTCATATGAGAATATAAACAATTTAAACTTAGTAATCCCCTTATGATTTCTTTTTCCTGTTTACATTTTTATGCTTTTCTTGAGTCTTGTATTTGAGAGTCAAATTTTCTTTCCAGCTCTGATCTTTTCATCAGGAATGTGTGAAAGTTCTCTATTTCATTAAATATCCAGTATCTGTGCCAAGAAGAACCCAAAATGGGGTTATGAGAAGATAGACACAATTGAACAACAACAAAAGCATTTCTATTACAATGCTGACTAATATTGAATAATAGAGGTGAAAATGGACTCTTTGCTTCAACCTTGAATTCATCAGGAATACTTTTTTTTTCTATTTAATCCCAATTATAGATAATGCTTCCTTTTCATTTTAGATACATACTACTTATGATAAGAAAGGCTCCAACAGATTCCTGCATTTTCTGATGTTTTCATAGGAATGGGTTTTATATTTTGTCAAATGCTTTTCCTGCACTGATGAATATAATAAACCAATAATATGGTTTTTGTTGTCATTATTATCAGTATACTCAAATATGGTTTTCCTAATATTGAACCAGCCCTACATCCCAGATATCAATCCCACTGGGTTATAGTGTATGATCTTTGTGATATATTCCTATAATCTCCTTGCTAGTATTTTATATAAAATATCTGCACCAAAGTTCATTAGTGAAATGTCTAGTTTTCTTCTCTGTTTTTCCTTTCCCAATTTTAGGTATTGAAACCATATTTGTGTCACACAAGGAATTTGGTGATATTCTTTCTGTACCTAATTTTAAGAAATCCTTCCCTTCTATCTTAGACTCAATACTAAGTATTGTTTCCAAGGTAAATGAGAATTAAAGGTTAGGCAATGGGGGTTAAGTGACTTGCCCAGGGTCACACAGACACAGGGAGTGTCTGTGGCCAGATTTGAACCCTGGTCTTCTGGACTCTAGGCCCTGCTATCCACTGAGCTTCACTGCCCCTCATTGCCTGTATTTTAAAGATAATTTATATTGCATTGAGATTCATTGTTCTTCAGTGCTGTAATTCATAGCTAAATCGATTTGATTCTGGGGTTTTTTTCTTAGCTCATTTGTGGTTTCTTCAATGTCTTTTTCCAAGATTGAGTTATTTAAATAATCTATTTTAAATTCTATCAATCTGAGAAATTTGTAATTTTGTAAGTATTCATCCATTTCACTTACATTTCCATTTTGCAGTTTCATAATTGGTCAAAATAAGTCCTCAGAATTTCTTGAATTTCACCTTCATTGGTAACTCATTCATCCATTTCCTTTTTGCTATTAGTAATTTTCTTTTCTTCTTTCTTTAATCAAATTAACCAATGCTTTGCCTATTTTATTTTTTTATTTTAAAGTTTTATGTAATTCTTTTTTTTACTTTTCATTTTATTAAACTCTCTTTTTATTTTCAGGATTTCCATGTTTGTGTAAAATTGGAGATTTCCTGATCTTTTCACAAAACTGAAGTCAGTTCTATCCACATACACCCCTAGAGAGGCTAAGATATCCTACGCCACACTAGGTGTCAACTGCTACTCTCTGAAACTTCTTGGAGTAATGAGCCAGAGTCCTTTCTGTCCTGGTAGTATGACCTAGAGGACACAAGGAAACCTATTGCAAGAGAGGAAGATCTGAGGCCAGGGATGATTAAGCCAGCCTGATTTGCATCTGATCACAGTGGGGCAAATGTTGGAGCCCATCCTCACCCATGAAGGGATTGGGTTGGATGGGAGTCTGTTTAAGGTTCTCAGCACTGTTGCAGAGTTAGTCTAGGAATTCTGTTCAGTTTAGTTCTCTGAAGGATCCTAAATCATTCTTGGATCAGAAATGAGAAGGGAATCAAGTCTATCAAAACTGGATCTTATTTGGCCTGTGTGGAATCAAGGAAAGCCCCTGGGGCTGTTTCTTTGAGCTACAACTTGCTGACAGCTCTCCTCCATCTCTCTTTGAATTTATCTCCAGCCTGTCCCCTCCCTCTTCCCTTTGCTCCCTCTCCATTCTTTCCCTCCCTATCTTCCTAGATCTTATCTCTTTTATTTTGGGGCTACAGAAGTCTAGGTCTTGCACTTCTCCTAAAAATGGAGAAGTAAAAACAGTTTCCTAAAGAAAAATGTTGAAAAGAAAAGGAGGAAGAAAGAATAACTCTGAAAAGAAAAACAATGAGATTCAGCACAGTAAATATTGTGAAATGCAAGCTTGGGGAAGGGAGGGAGACAGTTCCCCAGAGAAGGTGAAGGAATAGAGGAATTGTCTTGATTTCTCTCCCAAATTTTGGAGACAGACTAGAAGAAAGGAGCGTCAGAGGCTACCCAATCCTACTCTCCAAACTTTCTGATTAAAAAAAAATAGTAGAGTTCCTAATCAGTCGCTACTACCAGGATTCTAATCATAATCCCAGGCCCTTCTGAAAAAGAAGTCAAAACCTCCTCTTAAGAGTTGATCTATGCGGGCAGTTGGGTAATTCAGTATATTGAGAGCCAGGCCTAGAGACAGGAATTCCTGGGTTTAAGTCTGACTTCAGACACTTTGGAGCTTTGTGACCCTGAGCTAGTCACTTTACCCCCACTCTCTAGCCCTTACATCTCTTCTGCCTTGGAACCAATACATAGTATTGATTATAATGAAAAAGGTAAGGGTTTAAAAAAAAGAGTTGATCTGTGATGGGGAGATAAGAAAAAAAAAGTGAGCCTGAATGTTGTTGGTAGGAGAAAAGAGATTTGCAACATCATGAAATATAGTCCCTATCTGATCACTGTAACCCATTGAGCATCTATTGGCAGAGGCATAGAGCCTATTATAACTCTACCAATCCGTGGAGACAAGTCTCCTCTCCCCCTCAAGTCTTCTCTTCCTCAGGCTAAGCATCTCTAGTGCCTTCAATTGGTCCTTCAATTAAATATGTGTGTGCTCATGTCTCTTCTCTGCTCATGACTCCCGATTGCTTACAGAATATCCTTCAGTGTCCTTAGTCTGGCATTAAACCTTAAACCACCACAAAATAGCAGCAGGCTTTTCAGATACTTTTGGCTCTACTCAGACACACAAAGTATTTTCCTTCCTCTAAAATTTTGTTCAGGATATGTTTGAGTTTTATAAAGAAATTTTATAGGTCATCTCATTTGATATAACAACACTATAAGGGATAGATTATTATTCCCATTTTACAGATGAGGATACTGTGACACAGATAGGGATTTGTTAGTAAGTCACACAGCCAGTAACATTCTGAGAAAGGATTTGAACTCAGGTCATTTGCACTCTAAGTCCAACATTAGTCACCATGCCATGCAAGGCAATGGAACCAATGTGCTTGTCAAGTCACCTTCCAAAAAGTCCTACCATGACTTTCTTGTTCAGGAGCAGGCTCACTATTCCTTCATATTCTTCCCCACTTCAAAAGGTGGCTAGCTGACCTCAAATGGGTCACCTTCCTGGGCACTCTGATTTGGCTTTACTGGATACAAGTGGGAGGCTCACTCTTCTTCACCTAAACTTCTCAACAGGGACCCAGGGAGGGAGTGCAAGCTCTACCAAAATAACAAGAAGAAAGTTCAAGGAAGCTGAAATATTTCTAACTTATTCATTCCAGACTACCAGTCTGAGGCTCTTCTTTTTATACCTCACTACTAACTGATCTATTCCCACTCTCTGCCTTTCCTTTTCTTTCCTCTTCAGAGTTAATGTAATGTTTCCCTTTCTGAGCACAATCTCACCATGGCCTGTCCCTAGTCCATCCTCTCCAGCCTCCACCAATATCCTCAACAAGGCATGGAGATAAGCAACTCTCGCTTCTTGGAGTCCAGGCCAAGCAAACATAAACTCTCAGTGGTCCTGCCAGGCTAGAACGGCCTCAAATCCAAGCACAGGTGCTGGATGAAGGGGTCTATCACTGCTGGACCAGCTTGCCTCAGCCCAGAACGATGGAGCACCAGGGACCTGGGTTCCATGTGAATGTCTTTGTCAGCTGCAGAAACTGAAGATGAACTTTTCCTAAGACCTGGAGAAGTTGTGATCTGGACCAGAGAAAGGGCTGTCCTTGCCATTGAAATCACAGCTTCTTGGTCTCTGGTCTCCAAGCTTGCCAGGGTCTCAGAGAGGCTAGTTCCAAACCAGTTATTTGGTTATAAGGTAAGAAAAAGAACCAACACAGTCATTTTCTCTCTATTTTCTGCACAGGGCCACTATTCAGACCTACCATCAGCAGCTCCCACGTGATCCCAGTGGAGAACAAGGACACTGTCTCTTTGACATGCCTGGTTAAGGATGAAATTCAAGTTGTGAATTATTGGTGGTTCATAAATGAAAGTGCCGCATCTGGTAACAGGATACAGCTGTCCCCGGATAACAGGATACTCACTATACACACTGTCACAAGGAATGATGAAGGACCTTATGTGTGTGAAATCGAGAACCCGTATACTAGCAATAGGAATGTTCCATTCACACTGAATGTTGCCTGTGAGTAAATGTGTTCTTCCTATATGGTGCATGCTTATAGCCTGGTGGTGTGTTCCCAGAGGTCAGCCTAATTCAGTCACTTCTCTGAGTGCTAAAGATCTCTGCTCTGAGGTTCCCATCCCCCTTAATCTTTAGGGAGCTCTGATTGGCCTTGTCATACTTTCTGGTGGAGGGTGGCCAGTCATGGTGCTGAACTGGAGAAGCCCCTAGATCTTCCAAGTTCAGATCCAAACTCATGAAGTCGAGGAAGAGCTGGGAATTTCCCAGCTCAAAGGAGGATCAGGGAGACACAGTGGTCCCTGGTGATGGGTTACAGAATAGGAGATGCCCTTCTTTCTGCCATAATCTCAATGCCATAATCTCAATATGGAATTATTTTCTTTCCTCCAGATGGTCCAGAAACCCCCACAATTGTCTCTACGGCCGATCATTACAATGTAGGGGAACGTATTGAAATGAACTGTTCTGCTGTATCTAACCCACCTGCTCAATTCACTTGGATTCTCAATGGAAAAAAGTTGAGCAACTCAGCTACATTCTCTGCTACTGCGAACATGAATCTCGCTGGAACCTATACCTGTCATATATCTAACTCAATTACTGGCATGAATAACACCAAAGAGAAGAGTCTTATTATCTATGGTGAGTAGCTGGATTGGGCCCTCAACTTTGTGTTGGTCTCTCTCCTTCCCTGGCATGAGAGAAACAGAGATAAATGATATTCTGCCCTCCTGGTTCCATTGCATGGTGTATTGTTGTAGAAGGAGCCCTGAGCTCAGAATCATGAAACTTGGATAGAACCCTTCCTTTCCTGTCTACTATCTGTGTAGTAAGTGTGCCTCAGTTTCTTTATGTGGAAAAATGGATAATCTTTTGCTCTATACATAATAGGATTCTATGTAAAGAGAGTCCATTTTGCATGGTAGGTACAAAAAGCATTTGAGTTGTCATCATCATTATTGTTGTTGATATTGGATGGTTCTCTTCTGTTCCAGCAACATACAACCTTCTTTGTCTCCCATCTTATCATACTGCAGCTTCAATGACTGCCCTGTACTCTCT
This sequence comes from Gracilinanus agilis, assembly GCF_016433145.1. Taxonomy (NCBI): domain Eukaryota; kingdom Metazoa; phylum Chordata; class Mammalia; order Didelphimorphia; family Didelphidae; genus Gracilinanus; species Gracilinanus agilis. Next base: position 17,360 of record NW_025349028.1, read on the forward strand.
CTCGTGGTCTTTCCTTCAGTCCATTTCACTCGGTGCTGTAGCCCCACAGGGTGTTTCTAGTGTTGGTTGGAGTATAAGCTACGGTCATGCAATGGGGCTGGCCTTAATCCCATTTTGCAGGTAATTTCTGGAGATATAAAGGAGAATTTCACCTTTGCCTCCTTTCACACACAGAGATTCACCATTGCACCTATATTTTTCCTCTTCGTGGTATAAAATATCACATGGAAGCATGGCTGCTATAAAAACTAGTTCTTGTCCATGTAAAGGGAATATTGGCTTTAGCATCCAGTGGCTGGGTCCACAGTATAATAATTAATTCACTGATCTGGCTCTCCTATGTACAGATCCAGACCCTCCACACCCCTAATCACACTAGTGTGCAGCAAGACCATAGAGAGATCATCTCTGGCCTTAGTTTCCTTTCATTTCATGGAGCTTTATTGTTACAAACCTTAGCGGTATCCCAACTTCCTGTCCCTAATTCTGGGGACTTTCTGAATGGAGAGCAGGGGGAAGCGATAGAATTGTGAAATGGGGAAGTGACCTTGGGAAAGTCAGACTCCAACAGTATATACCTTAGAGGAGACATGAGTTTTTGTTGGCCTAAATCTGTACCTAAGGATCCCTAAAGTACACATTTTAATTTAAATTACCTGTGTTTTACTGTATTTTCTTTTGTTAACTATTTCCCAATTAGCTTTTCACCTGGTTCAGACTGCACCTGGGAGTGTTGCAGGGCATGTATTTGACACCTGTGATCTGAATGACATTTTTCTTAAATTAAAATTTTCCAATTAACCAAAACCTATTTTCTGTCCCCCTTCTCACCCATCCCACTAGAGAAAAAGAAACCCATTCTGAAATGTATGGACAATTAAAGAAGTCTAATTCCCATGCTTAGAAAAATCTGTTGCCACATCCACCCTGAGTCCAAACCATTTCTGAAGTGAGGGAGCTGATTTCATAGTACAAATGCGACTTTTTGCAGAAAGTGAGTAACTTGTTTCATCATGGGTTTTCTGCAATCCTGGTTGGGCAGTGCATTGATCAGAAGTCCTAAAGAACATTTTCTTTATTTTATAAATTACCCTCTTTGTTCTACTCACTCCATTCTGCATCAGTTCATACAAATCTAAAGTTTCTATTCTTGAACTCATTCTGTTCAATGTTCCTATCAGTGACTTGGATTAAATGAAATAATATATATAAATGGTGACCAGTATTGTTCTACAGACAGACAGAAAGCATTATTTTGAAACTTGAAAGAAAAGAGAGAGAAAAAAAATGGGAGGATATGGGATGGCAGGCATGAAGCAGTGAGGATCCAGAAGTAGCTCAGGAAGCTGGCACAGTAGATAGAATGTGATAATATGAATGTCACTGGGGATTGCTATCAAATCCTACCCTTGAGTACAAAAAGTCCAAAGCATTAATAATCGGCCTCAATGGGGCAGTGACTGGTCATCATGCCATAGGAAAACAGATGAAGTAACAAGGGATGGTTGGTTTATAAAAGGAGAAATTGGAGACAGACTTTTAATGCAATATTAGATTGAATAAAGAAACCTTGGAGATGTCTCAGAGAACCACCAACTTAATATCTGTTGGTAGGGTAGCAGGGCAGTTGAAAAAATTAATGCAATCTTTTCTTTTTTAAACCCTTACCTTCCACCTTAAAATCAATACTATGCAATGGGGATTAAGTGACTTGCCCAGGATCATATAGCTAGGAAGTGTCTGAGGCCAGATTTGAAATCAGAACCTCCCATTTCTAGTCCTGGCTCTCAATCTACTGAGTTATCCAGCTGCCCCACTAATGCAGTCTTAAGAGAAGCATGTCCACCTCCAAGAAAAAGGTGATAAATATCCTTCTATACTATCAGGTGGCACTTGCAATATTATATTTTGTTCTAAGTGACACAATTTACTAAGAGCATCAATACACTGGAGAGTGTTCAACCAGATTGGTGAGGCATCTAGAGTCCCCGAATATCATTTGAGGGAACTCTGTATATTAGCCAAAGGAAGAGAAAGCTTTGAGGAGACACATGATAGCAATTTTCTAGACCTGTGTCGGGAAGGGGAATTAGAAGTGTTCTGTCTGCCCTCAGAGGGCTGAACTAGAATCATAGAGGCAAAAGGTGATGGGAAATAAAACCTTTTATGTGATGAGAAATTTTTTTTAAGAAATCATTATTTAAAAAAAAGAAATCATTATTAAGTCATGTTCAACTCTACATGAGTACAATTCTTAGCAGAGATTCTGGAAAGGTTTGCCAATTCCTTCTCTAGCTCATTTTACAGATGAGGAAACTGAGAGAAACAAAGTGAAGTCACTTTCCTAGGATCACACAGCTAGTGAGTATTTGAGACCAGTTTTGAACTCAGAAAGATGAGTTTCCTGATTCCAGGCTCCATCCACTATACTTCCTAGCTATCATTTATTCATTAATTAGAGAAGTTCAAAGTAACCTGTGCTGTATCAAAAAGTGGGACAATCTCCATCCCTCATGAGATACATTCCAAATCAAAGGCAAATGACCAATGGTAGAGGATGTCCTAGTGGGGAGATTCCTTCAGTGGTTGTGTTGGACAAGATAGTCTCTGAGGTCACCAATGTCTCCTCAATTCCAAAAGTCCATGGTTCTGCCTGCAAGTTTAGCTGCCAGTGGCAGAGGGATTTGGCTGGTTCTCCTTGACCCCAGAGGGAAGAACTTAGTAGTGAGTCAAACCTGCAGAGAGGGACAGTTAGGATGATTGTCATGGCAAACTTCCCACCAATTACAGTGGTCCAAAATAGGACCTTAGCAAAGAGATTTCCAAACACAGGTTAGATTGGCTTGGGCTGATTGACCCTCTCCAAGGATCCTACAGCAGTTTGGGATTGGATATAAAAGGTGGTAGAAATGGTCAGACAGCAATTACTGGGGAAACAACTTTAGGGACTGATTAAACTAAAACCTAGCCCATTGAAAGAATACCTGCTCTTGTCTACTTGGTTACAAGTTAATGGATTATTTGCCAAGTTTGACAAATGGACTCTTCAAGCTTTATGTATGTTTTTATTTTATATCCTTTGCATTAACTGTTCCTCTAAACTGGGTGAGAGTGATACCAAATGACCTTTTCTTATTATGTAATTTTTATTCAGATTATGAAGGTATGATAGACCTTCTTGGATAAGTGATTAATGGGAGAGCTGGCTGGCCTCTCCCCCTTAATCAAAAGGTGAGTTCAGACCAAGTGAAAGGGGAGAACAACTGAGTGCAGGAGGCATCTAGGGGTGGGGGTAGGGTATGAGGAAAGAAGAAGGATGTCTGGTCCAAAGAAAATCAGGTGAAACAGAATCCAGCCAAATCCAGCATAGTCAGCATCCAGAACAAAGCTGTAAGCCTCCCCAAAGCAAGCCAGCCAAGCTACACCCATGCATTCATGGCAATCTAGGAAATAAAAAGGGTGCTCTGACTAGAGTTATGAATGTTTATTAATAAAATGAGAGAGAGAGAGATACAGAGAGAAAGTGACAGAGAGAAAGACAGTGATAGAGAAAGACAAAAGAGAGACAGAGAGATTGATTTCCTTTAAGGCAAGATCAGCCGGAATAGATCTGATTCTTCATCTGGCTGAGTTAGGTCCTGTCCTACCACTGAGCAGTGGCTCCCCATAGATCATGAGCTGAAGTGATGGGGCCCCTATGAGTTTCTCAACGGAGTTTAAAAGTCTCTCCCAGATCATTCATTTTCTTAAGTCATGCCAGTGTAGCAACATTCTTCTGTCTCTTGCCCTTTACTAGGAACACCCAAGGTGCCAAACAGTCTGCTACATTGTGACCAACCTTATTTTCTGACTTTCATACTGATGCCAGGGGGGCATCTGGTCTTAGACTCAAAGGCAGCTAGGATACCCCACACTCCAAGCAGGCCCCAATATAAAAAACTTGGGAAAGAGCTCCCTATGCTCCAGGAAGAGAACCAAATATTAACATACAGACAAAGGTCACAAAATAAGATGGAAAAAATTAACAAAAGACATAATCAAACAAAATAGGACTATAATAAGTTATTTTTGTGAAAGGAAAGATCAAAACAAACTCAGAAGAGGATAACAGTGCTAAAATAGATACATGTGAAAAGAATCAAAGGAAAATTTGGATGGTGTCAGACCCAAAACAAATACCTAGAGGAGCTCAGAAAGGTTTTGATAATCAAATGAAGGGCAGCTAGGTGACACAGTGGTTAGATAGCCAGACTTGTGGTCAGGATGACCTCAATTCAAATATGTCCTCAGATATTTCCTAGCTATGTGACCCTGTGCAAGTTACTTAACCTTGTTTACCTAGTTCTTGTTCTTCTTTATTAGAGTTTTTATTTTAATTTTTAAATTTTATATTTTAAGTCAGGGATGTACAAAATAATATTGGAAAGGAAATGAAAGTGATGCAAGAGAATCATAAAAAATAGTCAGCAGTTTGATAAAATATACACAAAAAATAACTAAGAGGAAAGAACTCCCTAAAAACTAGAACTGGTCAAATGGAAAAGGAAGCCCAAAAATCCAATGCAGAAAACAATTACCAAAAACCTAGAACTGACTAAATGGAAAAGTAACTACAAAATCTCAGCAAAGAAAACAATTCTCTAAAAATTAGAATTGGGCAAAATATAACTAATGACACCCCAAGACATCAGGATCCATACAAACAAAATCAAAAGAATGAAAAATAGAAGAAAATGTAAAATATCTCATTGGAAAAACAACTGACCTAGAAAATAGGTACAAGAGAAATTATCTAAGAGTTGTACTATCTGAAAGTCATAATAAAAGAGTCTAAATAACATATTACAAGAAATTATTAAGGAAAATTGCCTGATATTCTCAAATGAGAGGGAAAATAGAAACTGAAAGGATCCACTGACCATCTCTTGAAAGACATCCCCCTGCCACCCAAAAATCCCAGGTCTATTATAACCAAATTCCAGATCTTTTAGGCCAAGGAGAAAATACTATAAGTGGTATGAAATAAAATTTTAAATGTCTTGGAGCCACAATCAGGGTTACACAGGACCTAGTAACTTTTACATTAAAAGAATGTAGGACATGGAATATGATATTCCAGATCACAAAGGACCTAGAATTGCAAAGCAGAATTACCTACCCAGTAAAACTAAACTTAATACTTCAGGGGAAAATGCATTGAAAGATAGAGGACTTATCAAGCACTCCTGATGAAAAGACCAGAACTTAACAGAACATTTGATGTTCATATAGAAGACATGAGAAAAGCATAAAAATGGTAAACAGGTAAGAGACAACTTAAGGAATTCAATAAGATGAAACAGTTTATAGTTCTACATAGGAAAATGATACTTGTAACTCTTTTAAAAAACTTTTACCTTCTGCCTTAGAATTGGAGCAAAGTATCAGTTCCAAGCCAGAAGGGCAGTAAAGGCTAGATAATATGGGGTTAAATGTCTTACCCAGGGTCACCCAGTTACCAAGTGTCTGAAGCCAAATTTGAACCCAGGTCCTCCTGACTCTTAAGTCTGGCACTCTACCCACTGACTCCACCTCTCTGCCCCTGATACTTGAAAATCTTAAGAATTTTATCACTATTGGGACAGTTTGAAGAAGTATACACAGAGAACACAGGAGTATGTCAAATAGGATGGGATGTTATACAAAAAAAATTAAGGGATGAGAAAGAGGACTGCATGGGGAAAAGAGGGAATGAAAGATCAAGATGAATTACTTCACACATAGTGATGAATTAGTTAATATATTGAAGGGGAAGACAGTGGCAGGGTAGGCAATGCTCAAACCTTACTCTCATTGCAATTGACTCAAAGAGGAATAATATCCACATTCAATTGACTTTGGAAATCTATCTTGCACTACAGGGAAGGTGGAGAGGATAGGGAGAATGGGGCAGGGATGGGAGACTTGAGAGATTAGAGGGTGAATTGGGGAAGGTGGTGGTCAGAAACAAAACATTTGTGGGCAGGGAAAGGCTGAAAAGAGAGA